>NC_056730.1:1090439460-1090521634 GCF_019279795.1 Protopterus annectens | reverse complement strand
AAAACAACCAGGGATCAGCAAAATCTGATCACTGGAACAACTAACAAGTAAAGTTTAGGAAAGGAGAAATATTTTTTGTTTTTTTTTTGTTTTTTTTCAAACAGACAGGAAAAAAATGCAGTAAATGCTTTGTTTTCGACTAAATTGCTGTCAAAGGCTGGTACACTTGAGTGTATTAGCCTGTTAGTTACTTTTAAGCAATACTTTAGCCCACAAGTGCAATCAACAATATAAGCTCACAAACAACAGGAAAATAAGGCAATAAAACAGTAATAAAGGCACAAACAGTAGTTGAAAAGCTTAAAAGATCGAAAAATGCAAACAAAAAGTTTTAAAAAATACTTATGATCAAGAAAGTTGCTTTTTCTGCTCTCTGCTGGCTTAGGAACTCTGCAGGGGACCACGAGGAGCTATGCCAAGTTCTCTAATGCCAGAAAAGCCCGCCAAAGCGTGCTTTATAGCAGGGGGCTGGAAAAAACAGGAAATGACCCAAAATGGCCAACAAATTACAAGTTGCTGCTTCTAACCACTCCTCTGAGGACAAACAAGCAGCTCAGTACTCCCCACTCCCACTGGTGAGTAAAGAAACTACCTCTGGCCACACAAGAAAATGGAGGAACACAGAAACCAAATACAAAGCCCAGGGATCAGCAAAATCTGATCACTGGAACAACTAGTAAGTAAAGTTTAGGAAAGGAGAAATATTTTTTTGTTTTTTTTTCAAACAGACAGGAAAAAATGCAGTAAATGCTTTGTTTTCGACTAAATTGCTATCAAAGGCTGGTACACTTGAGTGTATTAGCCTGTTAGTTACTTTTAAGCAATACTTTAGCCCACAAGTGCAATCAACAATATAAGCTCACAAACAACAGGAAAATAAGGCAATAAAACAGTAATAAAGGCACAAACAGTAGTCGAAAAGCTTAAAAGATCGAAAAATGCAAACTAAAAGTTTTAAAATACTTCTGATCAAGTTAGTTGCTTTTTCTGCTCTCTGCTGGCTTAGGAACTCTGCAGGGGACCACGAGGAGCTATGCCAAGTTCTCTAATGCCAGAAAAGCCCGCCAAAGCGTGCTTTATAGCAGGGGCTGGAAAAACAGGAAATGACCAAAATGGCCAACAAATTACAAGTTGCTGCTTCTAACCACTCCTCTGAGGACAAACAAGCAGCTCAGTACTCCCCAGTCCCACTGGTGAGTAAAGAAACTACCTCTGGCCACACAAGAAAATGGAGGAACACAGAAACCAGATACAAAGCCCAGGGATCAGCAAAATCTGATCACTGGAACAACTAGCAAGTAAAGTTTAGGAAAGGAGAAATATTTTTTTGTTTTTTTTTTTCAAACAGACAGGAAAAAATGCAGTAAATGCTTTGTTTTCGACTAAATTGCTATCAAAGGCTGGTACACTTGAGTGTATTAGCCTGTTAGTTACACAAGCAATACTTTAGCCCACAAGTGCAATCAACAATATAAGCTCACAAACAACAGGAAAATAAGGCAATAAAACAGTAATAAAGGCACAAACAGTAGTCGAAAAGCTTAAAAGATCGAAAAATGCAAACAAAAAGTTTTAAAAATACTTATGATCAAGAAAGTTGCTTTTTCTGCTCTCTGCTGGCTTAGGAACTCTGCAGGGGACCACGAGGAGCTATGCCAAGTTCTCTAATGCCAGAAAAGCCCGCCAAAGCGTGCTTTATAGCAGGGGCTGGAAAAAACAGGAAATGACCCAAAATGGCCAACAAATTACAAGTTGCTGCTTCTAACCACTCCTCTGAGGACAAACAAGCAGCTCAGTACTCCCCACTCCCACTGGTGAGTAAAGAAACTACCTCTGGCCACACAAGAAAATGGAGGAACACAGAAACCAGATACAAAGCCCAGGGATCAGCAAAATCTGATCACTGGAACAACTAGCAAGTAAAGTTTAGGAAAGGAGAAATATTTTTTGTTTTTTTTTCAAACAGACAGGAAAAAAATGCAGTAAATGCTTTGTTTTCGACTAAATTGCTATCAAAGGCTGGTACACTTGAGTGTATTAGCCTGTTAGTTACACAAGCAATACTTTAGCCCACAAGTGCAATCAACAATATAAGCTCACAAACAACAGGAAAATAAGGCAATAAAACAGTAATAAAGGCACAAACAGTCGAAAAGCTTAAAAGATGGAAAAATGCAAACAAAAGTTTCAAAAATACTTATGATCAAGAAAGTTGCTTTTTCTGCTCTCTGCTGGCTTAGGAACTCTGCAGGGGACCACGAGGAGCTATGCCAAGTTCTCTAATGCCAGAAAAGCCCGCCAAAGCGTGCTTTATAGCAGGGGCTGGAAAAACAGGAAATGACCCAAAATGGCCAACAAATTACAAGTTGCTGCTTCTAACCACTCCTCTGAGGACAAACAAGCAGCTCAGTACTCCCCACTCCCACTGGTGAGTAAAGAAACTACCTCTGGCCACACAAGAAAATGGAGGAACACAGAAACCAAATACAAAGCCCAGGGATCAGCAAAATCTGATCACTGGAACAACTAGCAAGTAAAGTTTAGGAAAGGAGAAATATTTTTTTGTTTTTTTTTGTTTTTTTTCAAACAGACAGGAAAAAATGCAGTAAATGCTTTGTTTTTGACTAAATTGCTATCAAAGGCTGGTACACTTGAGTGTATTAGCCTGTTAGTTACTTTTAAGCATAAAAACTTTAATTGCTAAATATAAAAGACTCACAGAAAAAATAGACACTTGGAGTGAGAGGCTAGGAATTTAAATATCAGTAGAGCAGTGGGGGGAAATATATTTAGCACCCTGATGTGCAACTAGGTTCAGGAAGTTCAGCATTGTCACAAAGAAATGCTTTCACAGCTGCTTTTATACCCCCAGTCAGTTACAAGAAATGTTCCCCCATTCAGAAGATGTCTGCTGAAGGTGTTATACAGGGGATGGGGGGGGGGGGTCTGAATAAATGTAACAAACACTGAGCAGAGAGAAGAAAAGTAAGGCTTGTTTGAGAATACTGGAATTGTGGGATGAGTATAGGTTGAAGTGAAGACCAGAAATGTGGAATAACAGAGGAAATGCAAGAAAAGAGAAAAGGTGCAGAGGATTTTTGATCTGAAATAATATAAAAATGTTAGGTATCTATTTGTGATTAGTGAAAGAAGGCACATTTAGATTTAAACCATTAATTGAAAGTCATTGTAATCATCAGGATGAGGATGGTCTAAATGTACTAGGCAAAAACGAATTTTGCTAGTTATCAATTAACAGACTTGCTACTGGGGAAAGCTGGTAAGGGCAAAACGTATGTGAAATGAGCAGAGTGTAAGACTGTTATAATGAAAAAATTGAAATGAACAGCCTGTAAGAATGTAAAAATGAAAAGATGAGTCAATGAACAATAAAAGATTTCATTTATCTAGCATCTGAGGACAATTATTTAAAGCTGGTCTTTTTCTCAACCAGACTTCTATCAATAACTGCCTATCACCATTAACATAAACACTTCTTATAAGAGACAGAGCCTCCCATCTTTAAAGAGGGGTAGAAATGCTTCTTAGCCCAGTTCATTTTTTTATTTGCTTTAACTTTATCCTAATTCATTGCCTTGTCTTGTCCAAGCCACAACAAGGGATGCATATGTTCTTGCCTAACTACCTCCTTAATCGTGTCCTTCCAAGTCATATTAAAATCCAAGTGATACCTTTTATATAACACTGAAAGCTTTAATACCCACCAGTTTGAATTCAAACCTGGGAGGGCTAATCCTTGAACCTGGGAAAGGGGCAATCATATTATTAATCCAAAAAATGTCTTAGGAGGGGAAACAAGGATTGTTTGAAAGAAGTATAAACATAATGGTTGTAAGAACATTTTTAACTGCTTGAATTTTCTCAAATAGATAATTTCTTCACCTAGCTGTCATTTTCTGTATCTTCTCTAAAAGTAAGTAATTCAAGATATTTACACTTTCCTGTAACCTAAACATTTTATAGTTTTTGAATCCATATGTCTGGATTTTTTTTTGCAGTGAAATAGATGGATTACAGTTGATGCTTAAAGTCTTCCAATAATGCAACCAACCTTGTATCATAAGATTTTGTACATGCTAGGCAGACTTAGCAGACTCTTCATAGGTTCATAGGTAAGTACTAGACTAGCTGCCCCTGCAGGCCATTTTAAGCCTAGCCAGTTTCCCTTTTTGTACTCCAATTAACCTATCTCATTTGGTTACAGATTGACCTTACCTATCCCAAGGTCAATAGTTATATATATTACCTCTAATGGGCATAACTGGCATTATACCGTAAATAATTTGAGGGGACCCATGCATGGGATAAAGCATTTAAGAACTGCCTTTGTCCATTAGTAGTATAGGAGCAGTCCTGGGGTAAATCTTCTGTTTCTCATCCATAGCTCTAAGTTGCACTTGAACATGGACAGGGATAAACCTTTTTACGTGTATGGGGGTCTGTTCCAGAGCAGTGGTATCCTGTGTCCCTCAAATCCATTTTATTAATGTTGCAGAAGAGGTTTAGATCCCTAGTCTGAGTATTTCTGATGCCATTTGACTTGCTGATGTGCAACAAATTCATCAGTAATCGGTCGGAGTATGCCTTTTATGCCAGACACAGGCCACCTCTAAGCAGTCTGTAAGATATTAAGTATAGTGACAGGGCTTTGAGTCGATCCATGTAGGACATTTTATTTAGGCCTTGTATCCTTTTAGTAAGGCATCTCTGAGTATTCCGGTTGTTGCATTTGTCTGGATAGATACATGACAAGAAGAGTGTTATATGCAATGACTGGCCTAATGATGCCTGCGTAAAGGGGTACAATGACATCCCAAGACCTGGGCACAATCCATTTGTTTATAAGCTGTGAAGTATAGAAGGACTTTCTTACAGCAATGGACATGTGTTGGTTAAAAGTTAGGTTACTGTCCACATAAGATCCCAAATTCCAAAGAACTAGGTTGGTAGTTTCCTTGATGGATGACTTCCCAAAGGACACAATAATGTACTTTTGGTATCCATGATTTTGGCATTAGTTATTTATTTATTTGCATTATAATAATATTTATTTCTTTATGATAAATTTATTTATTTATGTTTGCAAAGAATAATGCTGTATTTCTGTGTTCTGCCCCATTAAACCCCTTTATTTATGAATTTTAGGTTGCACTGGCCAATGGCTCTGCAAAAAAGACAAGCAGAAAAGGAGAGACTGTGCACCCTACCTGAGTGAGGAAGATGAATCAGAAAGCACCCCATTTACTTTGAGTCTGGCTGTAGAATCTTTATATATATGTTAGAAAACAGCATTCTAAATGCACTGGGAGGACCCACTGTCTCCGGCATCTCAAAATAATAGGCCAGTATCAATAGGTCAGTAAAAGGCATTCTCTGCATTTAAAAGATAATGTCATCAGTGTGTTTCCATTCTGAGCTGAATTCTACAGCAAGAGCAATGTTTTATATGCATTATAATGAGCCCACATTGATCTTGGTGTAGTTATTGTGGCATAAATTGCTTTAACTTCTCTGCATTAATGGTCATGAGACACTTATAATCAAGTTTCAGTACTAAAATCTGCCTACATGAAGCTAAACAGGCTGGAGCATTATTCTGTCTATGCAACATGGCTATCACTGGCTGTTTCCAGCTTACTGATATCTTTTGAATTCTTAATACCTGGTTGAATATTATATAGAATTTTTAAGGACCATTCTTTATTCTGATCATAAAATAGTTTGGCTAACCCATTTAAACCCAGGCAGTAACCCTATGGCTGCAAATTAAAATATTAAAATCTCTTCCTTTTCATTAACTGCCATAATCTAATTCACCTGATCTGAAGTCAGTTTAGACAAACACATTACTTGACCAAGCATCTTACTTCTATCCTTTGCAAAATTGCTTTGCCCCTTTTGCATACAGACCCTGATAAAAGCATAAACTATCCTAAGTATATTTAAAGTCTCCTTAAATCCATGTTTTGGGATCCTTATGTTTTTCCGTCTTCATATCCCACTTCATAATTCTAATTTTCTGCACCAGTGATCTCTGGGAAGCTGGTGTGTTTTCAAAATATTTTAATTGTAGGGTAGTATTCCTAAATTACTCCTGTCTGTCCATTATTCAACATATTTCTCATTTTATTTCAGTAGCTAATCATTTCTACTGTGTTAAATTATTAGCCATTCCTTTCTGCATAACCTCCAGACAATTTATTCATAGATTTATCCTATTTTTTTTCGTTTTCCTCCACTCTTCTTCTTAATCAACTTCTTTATTGTTCCTTTAACTATATTCCAGTTTTCAGGACTTCCATCCTTTGCAAAACTGCCTTGCCCTTTTGCATACAGAACCTGATAAAAAGCATAAACTATCCTAAGTATATTTAACGTCTCTGTAACTCATTTTCCATAACCGAATCTCATGAAACCCAATGCTCCACTATTCTGGTAAGGCTACATCTCCACATTATGGGTAGATCCACCTGCCTGCTAACCGATTGCAACTTTTAGGTGGACTGGTCAAGAAGTAGTCTAGCATATGTATTCAATATCACAACCAGGTGTAGGCATTCTCTTGACATGTTTACAATGCTTATTCTTGAGAATTGTATATTAACCACCAAATAAAAGGAAAATTTGCAATTCTTTGTCCCCTTTACCACAGTAATATCTACAGGAAGTTTCATTCTATAAAAGCTGGACAAAAGTATGCCCCCACAACATATCTCGTAAGACCAATAACATTTCTTCCTGAAAAAGTGTATTCCTTGCTGAAAAGCCAGTGCATGTCCCATGATGAACTCCAGTTCTGTAACTGTTACCCTCCACAGAAAATGCAAGCTAAGTACAGTTAATAAAAATCTTTTTCATTGCAATTTAGTTATTACATGCCTACCTGCCTCATCCCATTTTTAGGCCAATACCATTATTTCATATCCTCTTACCAATAAGATCACTACTCCCCTTTTATTGTTCTTTTACAATACAAAAAAACAAGCCTGTCAATAACCTTGCCTAGCTAATTTAAATACTCTTGAGTGGAGAAATTAGTTCCTCATAGACATAAGACATGAGGTCTTAATCTATTAGCATATGTTAAAACTCTTCACTGTTTTAACCAGATGTGCTAATTTGTTTACATTCCATATTAATACATTCAAACTTACAAGCATCTAATATTAAGTTTATACATTCGTATCTCATTGTTCAGACCTTCTTTTGCCTTTATTTTCTTCTGGATAATCAGACTCCAGGTTGATAAGCAGGTACTTTTATCATTGCCACAAGCAAGACATTATTTCCTACAAACTATTACCCTATGGACATTGGACAGTTGAAAAACCTAACGAATAATTATGAAACAGTTTATATGGTTCCCTATATTTTTGTCTGGTCTGTGTTTGCTGCTTCCCATTTCCTTCTGCCACCTGCCTTGATTGGTTGATTTCCCCTTGACCAAGCTACATTGTTAAAATTGACGAGTTCTGAAGAAGTGACTCTTGGCCCAAGTAGAAATACATTTTATAAAATGCTGTATAGACCAACCCAAATTCCAATTTGATCACCTTATAGAATTTTATTACTGGTATGAAGGCGTTATGCTTTCACCTCAGAAGAGAAGTCTTGTTCACAATGCATTTTTTTCTCTTTGTAACACAAAGACAGATCAGGCTTCCATAGCAAAGTTAGAAACTTACCCTTGCAAGCATTGCTCAGGAATCTAGCAATCACTCGCTGAGGGGTAACTACGTTAGCCCAAATTCCAACCTTCTACCATCTGTATCTCTCTTTCTTGTTCTAACAGTCTAGTCTACAGGTCAATTTACTGCCTCAGGAGCCAGAGGCAATCTCTTTTATCACATTGTTGGAGCCCAATAAGCTTTTTTTTTTCTTTTAACCAGACTCTGTTAACCAGTCCAACAAATTTAATTCCTGATCTGTCCAGTTATTCTTACACTCCCACAGTAGGACTTTTTATTTCTTGAAAATCTCCTTGAAGAGCTGTAATCTCCTCCTAATTCACTTAAAGTATTTTTACACTTTTCACCACGGTAGTAGATTTTGCAAAAAGGGATGGACATGTCTGTGGTGAATACGTATTTTAAGAAGAGAGAGGAGCATAGGGTGACGTACAAGAGTGGAGGAAGATGCACATAGCTGGATTATATGCTATGCAGGAGGGCCAGTCTGAAGGAGATTAGGTTCATAGGTTCATAGGTTCATACTAGGCTATCTGCCCAAGGGCATTTATAAGCCTAGCCCATAGTTATGTGGCTTTCGCCACCCCTTTAGTTTGAATAAAAACTATGCCTATCATTTTTCTGTGCCTCTGTCAAGCAGTGACACTGAAGTAATCCCTGGGGTATATCTGCGATCTCCCATCCATTGGTCAAGATTCCTCTTGAACAAGGCCAGCGAGGTGCTCTGCCTCACATGTACCGGGATTTTGTTCCACAGCATAGGGAGTCTCTGGGTGATGAATCTGTCCCTCCAGCACATTCTATTTATAACCGTGTCAAGGTTTAAGTCTCCCGCCCTTGTGGTTCTGAGGGATCTTGATTTTTTGAGTTGAAGCATATTCATCAAATCTGGGTTTCACATGGCCTTGTATGTCAGGCACAGGTCACCTCTGAGCAAGCGGTATGAGACTGAATAGAGCTGGAGTTCTTTCAGTCGGGCAGCATAAGACATATTTTTGAGACCCTTTATCCTTTTGGTGAGGAACTTTTGGGGCCTTTCAAGCTGCAGCAGGTGTCTGGTCAGATACATTCCGAACGGGGCATTGTACTCAATCATAGGTCTAATGAGTGATGAGTACAGGGGACGATGACCTCTCTTGATCTAGATGTGAATCCCTTCATGATCAGGTGGGCGATATAGAAGGTTTTCCTAACTACTTTAGCAACATGAGTGTCAAGCGAAGGCTACTGTCAACTTGGGTCCCCAGATCCCTGATGACTTTTTCTGTGCTCAGTGGATTGCCACCTATATGGTAGCTAGGGGTAACCTTGTTTTTCCCGAAGGGTATGACTATGCAGTTTTTGGCGTTTAACTTCAGGCCATGGCTCTGGCACCAGTTATCCGTTTCTGTGAGGCCCTTCTGGAGGATATCTGTGTCAGATGTGTTTTCGACTATAGCGCCCAGTTTGCAGTCATCTGCAAACTTTGTCAGCCATAACCCTCCTGTGTTTGCTTGTACTTCAGAAAAGTAGATGCCGAACAAGAATGGACCCAGGACTGAGCCCTGTGGGACACCACTTGTGACAGGCTTTGAGTCTGACATGGCTCCAGCAACTCTGACCCTGTGGGTTCTGTCACTTAGCCAGTTTGCAACCCATCTTGTGATGTATGGGTTTACATTCAAGCTGATGAGTTTTTCGATGATACCTGAGTGGGGTATTGTGTCGAAGGCCTTTGCCAGGTCGAGGTAGGCTGTATGGACTGCCTTTCCCTCATCAATGGCCTTGGTGACTGTCTCGAAAAAGTCAACCAAGTTTAAGAGGCAGGATCTGCCTTTGACAAAGCCAAACTGGGTTGGATCCAAAGTCTGCAAGTTCCCTATGTCTTTATTTATGAGTTCCATTATGATCCTCTCCATGGCTTTGCAGATAAGGCTTGTCAAGCTAATGGGGCGGTAATTTCCAGGGTCTGTGGAGGCACCGCCTTATGAAGTGGGACCACAGTCGCTGTGCGCCACTCCTTGGACGTATCCTGAGGTGAGGTGAGGCTAAGATTAAACAGCTGTCCTAACTGTGGGTTTAATTCCTCGTTGAGTTCATGAAGCACACAGCCGGGGACACCATCCGGTCCCATGGATGCTGTGTTTTGCCTTAGTGAGGGCAGTTCTCACCTGGGCGTTGGAGATGGTTGGGGGGCTACAATCCTTTGGAATAGATATCTCTCCTTTTGGGGGAGGGGAGAAGTTTGCACTGAACCTGTCAGCCAGTATGTTAGCAATGTGTGTAGGTTCAGTAATTTTCACATCATTTTGAACTAATTCTGAGCATATCTGGGAGTTTCCTCCTAGGTTTCTAACATAGCTAAAGAAGGCCTCATGATTGTCTTTAGAGTCCTAGGTGATTTTTCTCTCAAAATTTGCCTTGGATGATTTTATGAGAGCTCTTAGTTTTTTACTTATAATGATCAAAGGTGTCTTACCTTTCAAGGATTTTGCTCTATCTTGTAGTAGCTTCCTCCTTTTGTTGTAGAGCTTGTTTATGGCTGGGGTCCACCAGACTGGACGCTTGCCTTTGGTACAGAGAGTCTTAGTTTTGTTTGGGATTGCCTGATCCATGCAGTCCTGTAGGTGCTGGTAGAAGGCATTTGTAAGTGATTCAGCGGTTTGATTAATGTTTACCACTGGCTCAGGGGCCTTAAAGGAGACCACACTAGTTTTTACTAGTGTGAAATCGGCTTTTGAGAAGTTTTTCACTGTGGTCTTTTTTGTTTCAGGTGGGGGCGGGATGAGGACCTCCAGCGAGATTAGTTTATGATCTGATCTCACCAGTGAGGGGTATACTTCCGGTGTTGAACATTTTGATCCCATGTTCGTGATGATGAGATCAAGTATGTTTTCTCCTCTTGTGGGGATGGTGACTAGCTGTTCCATGGCATTTGAGTTTATGAACTCCAGGAATCTTTGGGTTAGAGTGTTCGGGCTTGAGTAGTGTTCCCAGTCTATATTAGGGTAGTTGAAGTCACCTAGTATGATGGTGTTTGGAGATACATTTATCCCCTCCAATGTTTTCAGGAAGGCCATGTGAGGTTCCTGAGTTTGAGAGGGTGGCCTGTAACATGCTACAAATTGCAGAGCAGTCTTGCCTATGGTTAATTGCACCTGGATGGTCTCCGATGCATCGTGCGTTGCCACCAACCTTGAGGTGTGGGTGTCCTTTATGAATATGGACACCCCCCCTCCTTTCTTGGTGTTGTCCGGATTTTGGGACCAGAACGCATGATATGAGGTGAAACCTGTTAGTGCTGGGGTGCTCTCAGGAGCCTTGAACCAGATTTCTGTCACAGCACAGACATCAATGTTCTCCATATTGAGAAGGGCCTCGAGTGCGTGCATCTTGAGAGTGAGACTTCTGGCATTGAGCAGCATTACCCTTAGTTTTTTTCCTTTTTGGTGAATACAAAGTGGTGATGGGGAAAGCGTAGTTGGGCAGCATAGGATGGTGGTCTTTAGGATGATGTTGGCGACCAAGAAGAAGAGGAGGAGAGTGAAGGCAGTGCCAAAGATCAAATGGTGGAAGTTGAAAAAGGATAACTGTAAGGAGGAGTTCAGGAAAGAGTTGAGGCAGGCACTGGGTGGCAATGAAGAGTTACCAGATAGTTGGGCAGCCACAGCAGAGGTGGTAAGTGAGACAGCTAGAAAGGTGCTTGGTATGACATCTGGACAAAAGAAGGAGGACAAACGGACATGGTAGTGATGAGGAAGTACAGGAGAGGATACAGAGGAAGAGGTTGGTGAATAAGAAGTGGGATTGTCAGAGAGATGAAGAAATTAGACAGGAGTACAAGGAGATGAGGTGTATGGTGAGGACAGAGGAAGCAAAGGCTAAAGATAAGGCATATAGTGAGTTGTATAAAAGGTTGGGCACTAAGGAGGGAGAAAAGGACATGTACCAATTGGCTAAACAGAGGGACTGAGCTGGGAAACATGTGCAGCAGGTTAGGGTGATAAAGGATAACAAGGGAAACTTACTCACAAGCGAGGAGAGTGTGTTGAGCAGATGGAAAGAGTACTTTGATGGGCTGGTGAAAGAAGAGAATGAGAGAGAGAAGGTTGGATGATGTGAAGATAGTGAATCAAGAAGTGCAAATGATTAGAGGAAGTAAGGACAGCTATGAAGAGGATGAAGAATGGAAAGGCTGTTGGCCCAGATGACATACCTGTGGAAGTATGACAGTCTTTAGGAGAGATGGCAGTGGGATTTTTAACCACATTGGTTAATGAAATCTTGGAAAGTGAGAGGATGCCTGAGGAGTGGAGAAGTGTATTGGTGCCATTTTTTAATAATAAGGGTGATGTGCAAAGCTGTAGTAACTACAGAGGGACAAAAATTGATCAGCCACAGCATGGTTATGGTAAAGAGTAGTGGAAGCTAGGTTAAAAAGGGAAGTGATGATTAGTGAGCAGCAGTATGGTTTCATGCCAGGAAAGAGCACTACAGATGTGATGTTTGCTCTGAGGGTGTTGATGGAGAAGTATAGAGAAGGTCAAAAGGAGTTGCATTGTGTCTTTGTGGACTTAGAGAAAGCATACGCTAGGGCGTCAAGAGAGGATTTGAGGTATTGTATTAGGAAGTCAGGAGTGGCAGAGAAGTATGTAAGAGTGGTACAGGATATGTACAAGGGCAGTGTGGTAGTGGTGAAATCTGCAGTAGGAGTGACAGATGCATTCATGGTGGAGGTGGGATTACATCAAGGATCAGCTCTGAGCCCTTTCCTATTTGCAATGGTGATGGACAGGTTGACAGACGAGATCAGACAGGAGTCCTCATGGACTATGATATTTGTGAATGACATTGTGATTTGTAGTGAGATTAGGGAACAGTTTGAGGAGACCCTGGAGAGGTGGAGATATGCTCTAGAGAGGAGAGGAATGAAGGTCAGCAGGTCTAAGAGTATATGTATGTGAATGAGAGGGAGGACAGAGGAATTATGAGGATGCAAGGAGTAGAGCTGGCAAAAGCGGATGTGTTTAAATACTTGGGTTCAGCACTTCAGGGTAATAGTGAGTGTGGAAGAGAGGTGAAGAAGAGGATGCAGGCAGAGTGGAGTGGGTGGAGAAGAGTGTCAGGACTGATTTGTTGCACATGGGTACCAGTAAGAGTGAAAGGGAAGGCCTTCAAGATAGTAGTGATACCAGTATGTTATATGAGTTGGAGATGGTGACAGTGGCGAAAAGGCAGATGCCAGAGCTGGAGGTGGCAGAATTAAAGATGTTAAGATTTGCGCTGGGTGTGACAATGATGGACAGGATTAGAAATGAGTATATTAGAGGGTCAGCTCAGGTTGGATGGTTTGGAGACAAAGTCAATGAGATGAGATTGCATTGGTTTGGACATGTGCTGAGGAAGGATGCTGGGTATATTGGGAAAAGGATGCTAAGGATGGAGCTGCCAGGTAAGAGGAAAAGAGGAAGGCCTAAGATAAGGTTTATGGATGTGGTGATAGAAGACATGCAGGTGATTGGTGTGACAGAGCAAGATGCAGAGGACGGGAAGAAATGGAAATAGATTATTTGTTGTGGTGACCCTTAATGGGAGCAGCTGAAAGAAAAAGAAGAATACCATTCAATCCCCTGCTGTTTTTATCAACTTATATATACATCTTCTCTTTCAAATAATTGAGTGCTAATGCATTTTTGACAACGTCAGCACATGTATTTCTTGTTTTTATTGGCTCACATCCCTTACAACTATTAACTGCTACTGTGTGGTTTAACTTAACCAAGGAGCCAACTCCACATATTTCATCATTGCCTGGAAGTTGCTCCAAGACTTTCTTCTTTTTTTCTCTCCGGCATTCAAATAGCAGCTGAAAATTTTTAAATGCTATTTATCTCACTAGCCCACTAGCTACTGACTACTTGCAGAGAAAAGTTAATTAGGGGAGTGATAAGCTAAACAGAATATACAACGTTACCTTCTCTGAAAGTGAAGTATCAAAAAGCATGTTAACTAGACTTGTGGTGACTGGAGGTCACCAAGATTAACCTTTTATAATTTGTTATAATCTACATATTACAAAATTACTAAATTTACAGTTTAGCCAGCAACTAGCAATCAAACCTGCAACCTTCCAAGCAACCTTCTTAACAGCCTAAGTTGCATGTAAAAAAAATGATGCCAAGCCTAAGCTCTTCAATAACATGGTACTCTACTGAAAGGACCCTCAGATCTAACAAAATGAAATCTACAAATTTACAAAATAAGTGCCAGAAAAGGACAGTGAGCACCCACTTTGTTTTTTACCTAGAGAATGCAACAATTTCCCTTTGAACTTAGAACTAGTCAGTGCCCTAGCACTTTTAAACAATCCTGCAAATTCCACCTTACAATAACAATAACTTGGCAAAATCATGATTTAATTTGATAATTCTCAATAAATGTCATACATATCTCATGCAAGGGATGACACTATAGCTTTTCCAAGATTTCAACATTAATCATTTACTCTGATCTACTCAGCTATGAATTTTTCTGTCAACGATCATAAATACCTCTCTCTTTATCAAAGTTACTCCGCTTTACATTTCAATTTTACTACTTTTTAATTAACTCTATTCTCTGTTGTTACCACACTGTACTTTACTTTGTGTCTAATCATACTTTAAACTACTCTTTCCTTTTTTTGCCATTTTTGGTCCTATGTCAGTACACCACAATCTCATCTTACTATTTTCTTAATGTGTGTAGCAATGTTGGCACATTGTATTTTACATTATTTCTTTTGTCCAGTATTTTCCATAACCCTGCAATATTTTAGCACAAAACCATTACATTGTATTTTCTTGTTAACTAAAGCTGCATTCCTTTAAATATTTTTATACTGTAACATTTTGTATTATGTTCTTTTTTTCTGTATACTTTATTACATTTTATTTTCCTAGGTCCCCTCTGAAAATGGCTTTGCTCAATAAAGCCAGTTCTGGTCAACAAAATGTAAACAAATAAATAAAATTACATTCATCAGCAACATCTATGCAGAGTGATTAAAAGAGAACATTATCCAGCTGAGGGAGAGGTTTTATCAGTGCTAGATATCAGGTGCTTTTCAGGTCTAGATGCAAATAATCCAGGGTTTTGTGATATCTTGCAGATAAAAAAATGAAGAAAACTGTAAAATATAGTGTTCTATTCTTTTGCATTGGAATTTGCATTGCCTGTTTATACATATCATATTCTGCACAATATATATGTATATGCATTTATGTTTGTTTTACACTTTTTATGCGTTTTAGCTATGTGCATGTTTATACAGTTTTTTTGTATATTTTGTGTGTATGTATATATATATATATATATATATATATATATATATATATATATACTAACTTATGCACATATTTTGAGATTTTAAATTCATATTAGTATAGAGGTATTGAGATACTTTTGCCTAATTTTATGTTGAGTTGTTATAATGGGTTAATGAGTTATGAAAGGAAATTATGTCATTGTGATGTCTTTTAAAATGGTTTAAAAGAATGCACCTTTTTTACTACTTGTTTATGGCTTGATAAAGCCCTTTTTGGGTGAAAGCGCTTGCCAATTCATGTTTTCTTAATAAATCGATTTGTGCTTGGAGTTTACAGGTTTGTGGATTACTGCTCACTGTGTCTGGACTTAATACGTTTGTGAACCACTGGCTACTGTGTTCAGTGCATGCTCCAGTTGACTTATAGCTTTGTTTTGCTCTCCTGCGTTGTGTTTGTTGGTAAAATATATGCATTTAATGTATTAACAAAAAGATAAAAATACCTTAGTCATCTGTTTGATTTTTCATCAGTAGATTTTTTTCTGATAGTGGTTACGCAGGTAGCTGAATGCTTGGAAGGTATTATAAGCATAATTGATGCTCTTTTAATTTGAGGTCAGACATAAGAACAGCTTGGCAGGAGACTGATTCAGATGAACAGCCTAATATATCATACTTTCAAGCAGAGCTGGGTCATGGTCAAATGCAACCATAGGCAGGGTAATGTACTGCCCCGCCTGCAGCCATACCAATATCCCATTGCTTGGTTGCATGTCCTTAATTATCATAAAGCACTGTTCAAACCTGTCAATGCACACACTACTTATTTTTCTAACTTCTACAATGATCACAAAAACTTGGATTTAATTTAAAACTGTTACGTCAAAGTTTAGAGCAAATACAGTGACAGCCATTTGCTAAACACAACAGTCTCAAACTGAAAACAGATTTAGCATGAGAAACAGTAAGGGACTCTTCCCTTGAAACTCATATGTATTGAAAATGCATCTGGCAATCCATTCAACTACAAGACATGCTGGGACTCAGTCAGACAGCATGTAGTGAAACACTAATTAGCACCTATGTGAAAGGTGCAAGAATTCAAAAGACTACTGTGTAATGCATTTGCTAACAGCTTGGGACAGCCAACTGGATACAAGTGACCCTTTTCAGGGGCAGCCTAGGGATACTGTCTGGTAAAGTTGTCAGAGTCACACAGTGGACAAATGAAGACTGAGGGAATGAAACTCTGCACTACAGAAGTAGCTCATAGCCTTATTCATCTGCACTAATACCAGAAAATGTTGTAGTCCAACACAATGCATTTTACATCCCTGTGTGCCTACAACCCCCCCCCCCCCAAAAAACAAGGTTAATTAAAAATGTATTAACAGTTAAAATTTTAACATTAAGCTAATACACTTCATGCTGTCTAGATTCTTTACAGTCAAATAATAAACATACTGTCAGTAGTCAACAAAACAAGAAAATCAAGTGTCATACCCAAAGAACATGGCTCTTATGATAATGTTCCTGATCTGATGCTATCCATGTCATTATTAATCACAGATCAGTCAAGGATCTGACCCTAGGATCTGAACCGGCAATGTGAATAGCAGCTCCTGAGCTAAAGCTCCTCCCTTCTCCTCACTTCCTACTACCCATAATCCCCAGATCTTGTTTGCAGCGGTCATGAACGGTCAGTTCCTGAGCTCGGGTAAGCAGTTGGTGAAGTATTTTCAATCTTTTAAGGCTTTTCTTACTTTTTTCTCTATCTAACCTAATTTTAGTGTTTTTAGGAGTGTAGAGTTCCTTGTAGCGTTTGGTCCCTTTCTGCCTTTTTCCCCTCTCCCTACACTATTGTTTTTCTTTTGTGGAGTGTGTGAGTGTGTGTGTGAGGTTTGTTGTGTGCAGGTTTGGCTGAGAAGCCTGTGGGTTTTAGAAGTTGCTCCTCATGTGGTCAGTTAGAGATTGACTATGATATCTGTGCAAGTTTCAATCCCCAGGCTCTCCTAGACTGTAGGAATAAGTTTTGCTTAAGGACTTGACTTCAGGGGATCCCTTGGTGTTGGAATCTTCCTTGAAGGCACCCTTGGATCCCAAGAGGACACATTCTTTCTCAAGTAAGCTTTTTTTCCAAATAGCCCAAGCTCTCAGTTCCAAGTGCTCTTGATCAAAGCCCAGCCTCGGGGCTTTGGCTCCAGGTGTTTCAGCTCTGAGAGCCTTGGCTTCTAAGGCCAGCTCTGAACCCTTCACGACTGGCAGGGTCTCCAGTTCGACTGAGAGGGATCAGGTCCGCATCGGCTTGGATGGCTTCATCAGATCTGATTGGTCAACAACAGGCCAGTCAGATCCATCGGCCCCGTCCTTTGCTTCGACGGCTCCCTCAGTGCCAACTGAGACCGTCATAGTAGTAGACTCCTCAGTCCGATCCTGGTCCTTGGATCTGAAGAGGCCCAGCAGGTTTCTTCTAGGGATCATTTGCTGCCCTTGGATATGAACCAAATGATGAGGAGTTTCCTCAAAGCCCAAATGGAACTGGGTTTACTCCCGTCCTCTGTTTGTGTGCCTAGGGGTCCCTCTCCCAGCCCCATGCTCCTCTCTCCTCGACCGACTCCAGAGAGCTTGGTGCCCCAGGTTCAGGGCTTGTTGAAGGACTGTCCATTGGCTTCAGGAAGTACCCCTACTCCCATGCCACCTGGGTCCCTGGTGGGGTTGACTCATCTTCTGTTGGGGTCGGCCTTACTTCTTGGCTCAGATGCCCACCCTGCCAGGTTCAGGTCCTGCATTTTTGGATCATTCTCTTCCCTGGGGTCTTTGGCTTGGACAGCTTGGGGCCGATATTGTCTGGGGTTGTGGGCACTGGTCTGGGATCCCCCCTCCCCTTGCCCAGTTGTTCGACTTCCTCCTCCTCCGCTCTGAAACCTATAGTACCTAGTTCCATTTTGCTTGGTGAGTCCTCACCTTTGGCCCAGAGTCAGTCACCCCAAAATCATCTTCAGGGGGAGTTACCCCCTTGGGGTCCCCTCCTTCTCTGAGTCCTCCCTGGACCCCCTGGTGGAGGGACCTCCTTGGAAGAGGTCATGTAAGAGGAGGCACCTTGACTCCCCATGGAAGTCTCTGACAGATGACATGGATTTCGATGAAGGGGATGGGTCCCCCAGATTTCTGCCAGAGGAGATGTCCTTCGGTAGCATCCTGGAAATCCTTAAGCAGTGGGGCGGTTGGTCTTCCTCAACCCCGTCCTCAGAGGAATCTGTGTTTTTGAAGACATTCGGTGCAGGCCCATCTACCTGCTGGGTGTCCCCCACTGCTGAAGAGTTAGTCCAAGCAGTGCTTAGAAGGAGACGGACATAGTGGAACCGATACCCAGGAGAGCAGACAAATTTCTTAACCCCCCCCAAAGACATGCCCTTCTGAAGCAAAGGTGTACCGGTGGATGTTATTGTGTTTGCCGCAGCCACAAAGAAGGAGCTCATGGAACAGAGCTCCTTGGTCCATCCCCCTAACAAGGAGTCTAGGGCGATGGACCTATTCAGGAAGCGCATTTATGCCTGAACCACTTTTGGACTGAGGACAGCTAACTACATGACACATTTCACCTGGCTGCAAAGGTAATTGGTGTCAGAACTCTCTCTACTTCCCTTTCTGAGTTACTGCTTCTGGAGAGCTTGAAGACAGTATCTCCGAAGCTCACTACTCTTACCTCCTTAGCCAATACTTCAATGAGATTGATCTCAAACTTGGTAGAGGCCACCTCTCAGGTGGCAGGTACAGGCATTGCCATCAGGTGCCATGCCTGATTCTGCCTATGCGGATTCGCAGACAACTTCAAGGTGGCCTTCCCTAATGCCCCTTTTGATTGATCCACCCTCTTCAGTCCCTCAGTCAAAGAGACTTTGACCTGCAGTGAGCAGGATGGTAAGACATTGTCGGCTGTCCGTATCAAGTTTGCTACTCCCCAACGGTCCTTTTCTAAGACTCAGAGAGACAGTAAAAAGCTGTGGTTCCATAAGTTGCAGTCTTCTTTCCAAGATGCTCCACAGGATTCCTCCTCTTCTGGCCAGGGGAAGGGGCACGACAACAGGTGCCACCCTAGAGGTGGAGGGGGTCCGCAAAATCAGGGATTCCAAGAGTCTTTCTTGGAAAAGCCCCAGCAGTGCCCCTGAAGTGTTGCCTGACTGCCCTACCGTGGAGGCAGTCTGGGTTGGATATCCCTGCACCAACTGGCCTGGGCTTCTATCACCTCGGACTGGTGGGTGCTCAACATTGTATCCAAGGGTTATATCATTCTGTTTGATTCTCCCCCACCACCACTGAAGGTCTCCCTCAGATGCCCCACCTTGTCACAGTGAGTTGGCTCTCGTAGAGGTCCACGACCTCCTGCAACAAGTGTGAACTCAGAAAGGGAAGTAGAGAGTTCTGACACCAATTACCTCTGCAGCCGGGTGAAATGTGTCATGTAGTTAGCTGTCCTCAGTCCAAAAGTATAGTGCCTTTTTTAGGCAAGGTTCAAAGGATAAAACCACCACTGTAACAGACACAAGCATGCAAAATCTGAAGGTAATGCTACTCAATGCTAGAAGTCTAAACCTCAAAATGCACTCTCTCGAGGCATTCCTAAAGATTGAGAACATCGATATCTGTGCAGTAACTGAGACCTGGTTCAAGGCTCCATAGAGCACCCCTGCAATGCCAGGCTAAAATTCTTACCACACTTTTCGGCTACAAAACCACGACAGAAACATTAAAGGTGGAGGAGTGCCCATAATTCACCAAGGATATTCACACCTCCAGGCTAGTTGCCCGACACAATGCATCTGAAATTCTCCAGGTGCAACTAACACTAGGTAAGACTGCAATCCAAATTGTAGCTTGCTACAGATCCCCCACCATGCCCCAAGATTCTCACTACACCTTTCTAAACATACTGGAAAATATTAGGATACAACCAAACACCCTAATACTGAGTGATTTCAACTACCCTGCCATTAATTGGGAAAACTACTCGGGTACCAACTCCTTTTCCCATCGGTTCTTGGATTTCATAAATTCCAACGCCCTGGATCAACTAATCCATTGTCCCACCAGGGGCTCCAATATCCTAGACCTGGTCATTACCAACATGGGAGATAGATGCTCCACACCAGTAGTCACCCCCTCATTGGTCAGGTCTGACCATAAGCAAATCACCTTTGATATCCACATCCCACCCCCACCCCCCAGTAAGGAAACCTCCTTAAAAAACTTCTCCAAAGCCAACTTCATGCACTGAAGTCAGAAGTGACAAACTTCACAACACCCACACAGACGGGATCTGGAAGTTTGACTGCAGAATCATACACTAAGGCACTGTACGAGCACATCCACTCGTGCATGAATCGTGCCATCCCAAATAGAACCAAGATGCTGTTCTCCAAAAAAGGAAGCCAATCTGGTGGTCCCCTGCTATAAACAAACTATACAACAGAAGGAAGAAACTGTTGCAGAAAAGAGGAAAATCCCAGGATGCAAAAAACTCCCTCACCAGCCTCAGTAAGAAGCTGAGATCCCTCATAAAATCCTCAAAAGTTAGTTACGAAAATAAAATTGCCAAAGATTCCAAAGACAACCACAAGGCATTCTATAGTTATGTCAAGAATCTAAATGGCAATTCTCAGATCTCTTCTGAGCTACAACAGAATGGCATTAAATATACTGATCCCAAGGATATTGCCAATATCCTGGCAGATCGATTTAGTGCCAACTTCACCCCCCTTTCACCCCCTAAAGGGCCCATCTCATTACCAAAAGATTGCCAAATTCTGATAATCACGGCCACACAGGTAGAAACCGCACTCTCCAAAGCTAAGAATACAGCATCCATGGGACCAGATAATATCCCAGGCAGTGTACTACATGAACTACAAAATGAACTGGCACCTCACCTAAGTGTCGTGTTTAATCATAGCCTCACCTCAGGCTTCGTGCCCACTGAGTGGCGCACAGCTACAGTTATCCCGCTCCACAAACGAGGATCCGCCTTGGATCCTGGGAACTACTGTCCCATCAGTCTGACAAGCCTGATCTGCAAGGGCATGGAACACATTATCATGGAACTTATAAACAAAGACATTGGCAACCTTCAAACACTGGACCCCACCCAGTTTGGGTTTGTGAAGGGCCGATCTTGTCTCCTGAATCTGATTGACTTATTCAAATCAGTCTCCAGAGCTGTGGATGAGGATAAGGTGGTCCACACAGCCTATCTGGACCTTGCCAAGGTCTTAGACACCATCCCCTAGTTTGGAATCATAGATAAACTTACTAAGCTGGGCATAAATCCCTACGTCACTCGATGGGTTGCCAACTGGCTTACTGACAGAACCCAGACTATAAAAGTAGCCGACTCCAAATCCAGCTCCAGACAAGTGACAAGTGGAGTACCTCAGGGTTCAGTCCTGGGATCACTCTTATTTGGCATCTACTTCTCTGAAGTACAGGCCAACACTAAGGGACTCTGGCTAACAAAGTTCGCAGATGACTGCAAACTGGGAGCCATCATTGAATCCCCAAGTTATGTGGATATTCTACAAAAGGGCCTTACAGAAACAGATGCCTCATGCCAGAGCCATGGGCTCAAGCTTAATGCCAAAAAATGTATAGTTATCCCCTTTGGAAAAAAACATGTACCCATGAATTATCACATAGGTGGCAGGACACTAAACATCAAAAGTGTGATGAGAGACTTAGGGACACAGGTGGACAGTGGTCTCACTTTCGATAACCACATCGCCACAACAGTGTGCCACAGAGGTGTGCCACAACAGTCAGGAAATCCTTCTGTGTGGCACACCTCATCACTAAGGGCTTTTCATCCAGAAAAAAGGAGGTCATTGTCCCACTGTACTCATCCCTCATTAGACCCATTATAGAGTATAATGGCCCATTTGGTATGTACCTCACAAGACCTCTGCAACAGCTGGGAAGGCCACAGAAATATCTCACTAAAAGAATCACAGGCCTAAAGCAGATGCCATATGCTGACCATCTAAAAAAACTCCAGCTATACTCTGTGGCATATCGTCTACTCAGAGGCGATCTCTGCTTAAGATACAAGGCCATATCAAACCCTGAGCTGTTGGACATGCTCCACTTAAAGAAATCCCAATCCCTCAGAACCACGTGCTCTAGGGATCTAAACCTTGTCATCACAATGAACAAAACATGCTGGAGGGATAGGTTCCTGACCCAGAGACTCCTCATACTCTGGAATAGACTGCCCATACATGTCAAGCAGAGCACCTCATTGGCCCTCTTCAAAAGGAACCTTGATGACTGGATGGGAGATAGGAAATTCACCCCAGGGATCATGTCACCCTGCTAGACAGGGGTCCAGAGAAGTAAATATTGTGGGAAGACATATCCAGGGAATTGTTATGGCTAGGCTTGCATTGGCCCTAGGGCCAATAGCCTAGTACCAACCTATGAACAAAAGGGCCATCCAAAAGGTACCAACAGGACAGCAAGGATCTGGAACTTACTCTCACTTCTTTTTAGTCCCAAAATGAACAGGAGACCTGCATCCAATCCTGGACCTCAGTCTGCTGAACCTGTCAGTCCAGAAGTCGAAGTTCTGGATAGGCACTGTTCAGTCCATTCCGCCACTTCTGTGCAAGGAGGACTGGATGTGCTTCATAGATCTCAATGACGCATGCTATCACATTAAAATAGACAGATGCTCCAGGAGATTTCTGCACTTCTGGCTGGGGCCAATCACTGTCAGTTCAGGTCCCTGCCCTTCGATCTCTCCTCAGCCCCCCTGAGTGTTCACCAAATGTATGGCAGTAGTTGCACCCCATCTCCAGCTACAGGGATTTCAGGTCTTCCCGTACCTGGACGATTGGCTCCACAAAGCATTTTCTTCTTCAAGCTGTGGATTTTACCCTGAACCTTTTCCAAGACCTAGGGATTATGGTGAATTTTCCAAAGTTGCACCTTTCCCCTTGTCAAAGACTGGACTTCATAGGATACTTCTCGACATGGTGTCGGAAACAGCAGCTCTTTCTCATGGCAGAATAACCACCATCCAGCAGCAAGTTCCACTCCATTCTGGAACAAGACTGAGTCCCAGCTGATATCATTCTTCAGGTTCTGGGGTCGATGGCTGCGTCCATCCAATTAGTTCCTCTGGCCAGGCTCCACATGCAGGTGCTCCAGTGGACTCTGGCAGTACAATGGTCTCCTTATCTTCAGCCTTTGTCTTGCATGATCCATATTTCCAAGGTCTGCAAGCTTCACCTGTGTTGTTGGGTTCAGATCCAGGACCATCCTGAGTCCTCACTAGTGGTCCCTAGATCAGTCAGTGGCAAACTGGATCTTCAGCAGATGGGGATCCCCATGCTGTGACCTGTTTGCGTCTCAGGACAATCACAAGTGCAGCACCTTTTTGCCCTGATCCCTCCTCCGGTTAGTCACCCAGGGATACTTTGATTCACGATTGGCCGATGGGTCTCCTTTATGCTTATCCTCCGATCTCCTTGATTCCCAAAGTTCTGCAGAAAGCCTGGTGCCTGAAGGCCCAACTCATCCTCATTGCCCCATTTTGGTCTCGACAGACATGGTTCTCCATCCTCTGGTCTCATCTGAAATATCCACCTTGGATATTAGATCCGGCTCCGGATTTTATTTCCCACCTGGGGGGCTTCCCCCTCCCAAAATGAAGTCCTTGAAACTGACAGCCTCGTTCCTCCAGTTCCAGTGATCATCAGCCAAACAAAGCTACCTTCCCCGGTGAAGAAGAAAAAACGTTGCTCCAAAGCCACAAAACGGTATTTTAATAAACAGATGTAAGCGCTTTCATTTCCACTACTACAGAAACTTCATCAAACAAACAAATACACTACCTCACATACTTTAAATATCATAAAAACATCACTTCCTTAAGGGATTAACTTGACTTCCTTGAGGGGGTGGGGCCCAAGTGCAAAGCATGTTATGCAACATCTCACTTTCTAAGAAAGGTGGCACTAAAATGCAAGATGCAAAGTTACAAAACATGTTGTTACATTCATAAAATCCTAGTGCATTTTGAATACTAAAAGGTAAAAAACATATATACAAACATAGAAGTTAATGGCAATAATAAAATTGCATTAGTTGCTTTGTATACTAAAAAAGTGCATGTTGTTTTGTAATAA
Source organism: Protopterus annectens (assembly GCF_019279795.1). NCBI lineage: Eukaryota > Metazoa > Chordata > Ceratodontiformes > Protopteridae > Protopterus > Protopterus annectens. The sequence goes on along the minus strand of NC_056730.1, from coordinate 1,090,497,461 downwards.
AAATCAAACAATACCTGCTTTCAACTTTTAAAATAGGTTTGATCGATATGTATTCATTAAGTCCTGGGGGGTAGTGACATTTAAGAGAACTTTCCAATACAGTTCTCTTTTCTCCACTAAGGTTTCCCAGTCACCCCCTCTGTCCAGTACACCCATGTTTTCCAAAATAACAAATACAAATTTCTTAAAACTAGGATATAAGATGGAATGTTTATAAAGTGCATTACTTGTGTTTTTGCTCTTCATAGCATAAAGATGCTGATAAATTCTCATATGTAAGGGGCAATTAGTTTTGCCAATATAAAAAGCAGAACAAGTGGCACAAAAACTGATATAGACAACCCCCTTGGTGTTGCAGTCATATTTACCTTTAACAGTAAGCAAGAATGGGCAACCTTGAACAAAGAAACTTCCGGGATATACCTACATTGTCGGAAGGCCCCACATTTTTTCATTCCACACCCATTGGAGTGGTCATTCATTTGCTGCTTGTTGGTTTTAAAAATACCTTTAAAGTTTTTTTTATTTTTATAAATGAATTTGGGTTCCGGGCCCAACCTACCCAAAAGTCCCAATAATCCCTAAACCATTGCCCATTGTTTCTTAATCATGTCCTATAATAAATAAATACCTGGATTGTATTGCAAAACAAATACTTGTGACAAGTTATGCCAATCATGATGAGTGTTAGTTCCTTGACCATCAAGATTAATAGAATTGGTACCCACATCATTGTTGCATAAAAGGGGCTTATATCTAACATCCCTGTTTTCCATAACATAATCAGTGGTGCTATCCAAAAAAATCTTTGGGGTAACCCCTTCCGAGGAACATACCAAGCAATTTTGCAACCTCTATTTTGAGCACTTCACCATCTGAAACCAACCTACATAGCCTGATTAACTGACCTTTTACTAAATTTTTCTTTTGCCAGATCGGATGCCGGCTAGAGAATTGTAAGTAAGCATTATAAAAGGTTGGTTTCCTATATATATATTGGATTTATATCTGAAATTATCCAAGTTCTTATAAAGAGTTGCATCCAAATAGTCTACTGAGTTATTATAATGGTGATGAGTAAACTCCAAGAAATCAGTAGAGTGGTTAAGGAAGTCCATAAAATTTTCTAAGTCCTCCAAAGTTCCTTTCCACAAAATAAAAATTTTGTCCAAAAATCTCAGATAGAAACCCAACATAGGTGAAAATACTGAATTTAAAACAAAATTAGTTTCCCAAAACCATAGGACCATGTTGGCAAAGATGGGGGGCACAAGTGGCTCCCATCACAATGCCCGTATGCTATTTGTAGTACTCCTCTTCAAAGTATACAAAGTTGTTTGTCAGGACGAGTTCCATAATTTGATATACAAGACTAATTCAAGTTCTACCTCTTCACGTTAGAGAATTTCTGACTGTTTGCAAGCCTAAGATCCCAGGAATTTTCGGCTTTCACTATTCAAAATGCACTAGGATTTTATGAAGGTAACAAATTGTTTTGTATCTTTGTATCTTGCATTTTGGCGCCACCTTTCGTAGAACGTGAGATGTTGCATAAGATATTGTATCATGACATGCCTTGCACTTGGACCCCACTCCCTCAAGGATGTGAGGTTAATCCCTTAAGGAAGGGATGGTTTTATGGTATTTAAAGGATGTGAATTAGTGTATCTGTTTGTCTGATAATGTTTCTGTAGCACTGGAAACAAAAGTGCTGACATTTGTTTATTAAAATACCATTTTGTGGCTTTGGAGCAACATTTTTTTTTCTTCTTGCAGTGTCACTTTTCTCTGTTGGGCTTGGTTACTTGGTTCTTCCCCAGTGAAGGATATTATTTTGGCTTTCCAGAAGCCATCTACTAAGAATGTCTACCTCAGCAAAATGAAGTGGTTTTCTATATTGGCTCGTCAGAGGGATATAGATCCCATTTCAGCTCCCATGTCGGCTATCTTGTCTTGCCTTTTTCATCAAGGAGCACCCTTTTCTGTGATAAAGTTTCAGCTAGCAGCAATATCCAACTTCCATCTGGACATTAGCCCAGTTTTTTCTTCAAGATTATCTAAAGCATTTCTAAAGGGAGTGTTCTTACTTCGCCCTCCTGTGAAGGACACTTCCCCTCCGTGGGATCTTTCCTTGGTACTGCAGTCTTTGACCCTTCTTCCGTTCGAACCTGCTGGAACTTGTGATATTAAGCTCTTGTCTTGGAAGACGGCCTTTTTAGTTGCTGTCAGTTCCACCAAAAGAGTTTCTGAATTGCAAGCCCTCTGTGTAAACCCCCCTTTTATGGTTTTCCATAAGGACAGGGTTTCCCTCAGAGCTAATCCTTCCTTTATTCCCAAGGTGGCTTCGGAAAATAACCTGACCCAGTATACAGCTTCCAGTCTTTTTTCCCAATTATTCTAACAAGGGAGAGTATCAGCTGCATTGCTTGGATGTGCATAGACGGCTGCATTTCTATCTAAACAGGACTGAAGAATTTCGAAAATATGACCAACTATTTGTAGTATTTTCTCAAGCCAGGAGAGGCAAGGCCATATCCAAAGTCTCCCTCTATCATTGGATTGTTTCCTGCATAGGGCATACCTATCAGCTTAACAACAAAGATCTTCCCAGACCTCTTAAAGCCCACTCTGCTAGGTCTGTGGCTACTTCCTCTGCGTTCTGGTCTAGGACATCATTGGATGACATTTGTGCTGTGGCCACTTGGTTGAGTCCTCATACTTTTGTGTCGCACTATAAGTTGGATCTGGTGTCTAGGGGTAGGGCATCCTTTAGTTCTGCTATGCTCTGGCATGTCCTTCCTTGAGGCCTCCCAGGATTTTGGGTAGCTAAGGACTCTGACCCATCCGTGATTAATAATGACATGGATAGCATCAGATAAAGAGTTATGTACTCACCATATCTTGGCATCTTTGCTGTCCAGTGTCATTATTCATCATGTTCCCACCCTCTTTCTCCCTTCTTCTGGTGGCCAAAGAAATATTGTGGGGTGCTGTGTGGGCTGGTGGGCTGTGTTTTCTTAATAATCTTAGTCCCTGTAAGGGACAGTTCCTTGGCAGACTTAATCTGGGGATTATGTGTAGTAGGAAGTGAAGAGAAGTGAGGAGCTTGAGCTCAGGAGTTGCCGCTCATTTATGCCAGCTCAGATCCGAGGGTCCGATCCGTGACCCATATGTGATGAATAATGACACTGGATAGCACAGATACCAAGTTATGGTGAGTACATGACTCTTTTTTTTAGAATCAGTGCCTTCCTTTAATGTGGGTTGCAGACACCAATTATTTGTACACACATACAATCATTAGTTAAAATCACATGCATTATTGTACTCCTGATATAGCTGCCTGAGCAGGAGTGAATGAATGCATTCAGAAGTAATGGGCCAGAAACCCACTGGAAACCCATCTGCCCTTCCACCTTCTTAGCTCAAATCCAAGGGAAAGACCCCAAAATCAGAAGCATATTTTAAATATTTCTCTTATGTACATAGAAAGTTGCTAGAATAAAAAGCTCTGCGTTAACAAGCATTTTCTGAAGAATTCAAAGTCTGAAATTCATGCCTGCCATTGTTTAATGATTGCAATCTACAATAATGTGAGAAAACCATAAGGAATGGACAAAAATACCTTACAACTTCTTTGCTCAAGAATTCTAGACAAAGTCAAATGTAACTTTTAAAAGCTTCTTTTTTTTTTTTTTTTTTGCTAACCAGGTAAAGTGTCCCTTTTTTAGGTATGACTCGGAAGCACTGTCTAAGTAACTTGTTAAAAGGCACTCAAGAGACAAATGGAGGAGGAAGGATTCACACACTGTAGTTTTGACTGTATAGCTTCATAAGTAAGTATTAAGCTAGCTGCCTTTGTGGGCCGTTTTAAGCCTAGCCATTTCCCCATTATACCAACCCCAACCCCCAGGAAGCACTTTGTTAGAAGCTCCGAGCTTGAAGTGCCAGATAGCTATAATTAACTTGCAATACATTTTATGAGCAACAGCTTTGAAACTAATGACATATTATTGACTGGTTTCCATCCTAAGTGACTTATTAGAAAATGAAGATGTTAACAAATATCTGGCAGTTGGTTGGTGCAGTGGATTACAGCTTTAAGCTGTTAATTAGCTGATTCCTGTAGTACAGGGTTTGATTATTTCTAGCTCCATTTACCCACTGTGAAAATCTAAGAAAGTCACTTAACCAGACAGTAATAACTATAGTATTTCCCAGTGATTTGCCTTACCTGATTTTCCTGTGTCTGTAAATTAATTCTGAGTCCATCCCAGTCAGTCATCCATTTCTTCATCTGACTTTTCTGTACAAATCTGCTCATCTGAGTTGCAATCTGCAGTGTTCTAGTAGTTATCCTTGGAGGGACTGAAGTTGCCAGAATTCTGTCATCCATTGAAGATAAATGAACACACACACGCACACACACACACACACACACACACACACACACACACACACACACACACACACACACAAAAACTGTTCATTTCCTAAACAGACAAAACCATTCTTCAATTCCTAAATGAGCACAGTAAAAGTCTCTTTCTCTGTGCTGTCATGAAAATGACACTGCTGCCATGAAGTGGGCAGAGTAAAAGTCTCTTTTCTTGTTGCCATGAAAATGGAACACTACTGCTGTAAAAATGGGCATAGTGAAAAAGTCTTTCCCTGCTAAATCACTCTGTCTGCTGCTGTGAAAACAGGCACAGTAATAGTCTATTTCTGCTGCCATGAAAATGTCTCTTTTGCTGTAAAAATGGGCCCAGTAAAAGTCTCTCTCTCTCTGTTGTGAAAATGGATTTCCTGTACACAGAAAAACAATGTTGTGCTGTGTAAATATACAAACGTCCATTGCTGTAAGAAGTCTTGAAATTCCCATTTCAAATATTGTGTGTCCTTCTGCTTGTGCCTATGTGCTGATGTTGCTGGCATCTTTCTACTGTGTTTCAGACTTACTCTCTCCTGTGTGGCAGACAGAACATTTTTTAAACTTATGAGAGGGAACTTTTTAAAATTTTTTTAAAGCCAGCGCCGGGCCCTCTGCCAACACTGGGCTCAAGGAAGCTGCCTAGCTCACACTGTGCTATATATGTCTCTGCATTGAAGTCAAATAATATAAAATAAGACTGACAAGTCTGAAATGCATGGGTTATATTCTAACATCTGTACCTTGCTATAGATAAAGACAGAGCAGTCTTGCAAATGACAAAGCCAAAAGACAGACAGAGGTTTTCAGGAATGATGTACTGTTTATGTATATATGTTTGATATAGCCATGTATCTAGCAAAATTGTTAGAAAAAGATGCAGCATAGGAGTAGAATTATAAACAGAAAGATTTTTTTGAACTGCTCAATAAAATAATTACAGATGCACCAATATTAAAATACTATGAAATGAATAAAACTGTTCTATTGCAAGTCAGATGCCTGTCAGACTGATGCAGGAGTTGTGTTCTTACAAGAGAGTTGACCATTTACAATGGCTTAAAAGCTTTTATACCTTCATAGAAAATAAGCTTGGGTAAAAAAGGAACTGGTAACAAAAAATGTGTGTTTGAGAAATTCCATGTATAGGTTTGTGGTAAAAAAGTTCTGGTGGAAACAGACCAGAAACCTTTGCAAAGCATGTTCAGAAAGTACGGTTGTGTTGTGTAAGTTAAATGGACCATAACAGTAAATGTTTGAATAATAATTGCTACAGTAGCCTTAGCTATATAGGTTATATCCTGTGATGGAAATAACAGTCAGACACTTTCCAAAGCTTCAGGGAACTTTCCATATGCCCAAACTGTCAGGGGGCTATAGCTGAGTTGACTAAAAGACAAGACTGGGTGCAAAGCCCTTCAGAGCTTTCCTGCCAGCAGAGAGAGAGAGGGGGAGGCTAAGCCCTGAAAGGACAATGCTAGGAACAACAAGAAGTAAATGTCCACACCCTTGTAAAGAATATGCACCTAAAGCAAGTTGGGTAAAGGGAGTAAGCAGCTACATTGATGATTTGAATATCTACTGTTATTGTAAGTATAACATACTCAACTGCACTATGTTCACCATATTGCTCACTGCTGCAGTAGCCATAGCTCTAAGCTTAGATTACCTTAGCTAACTATATTTGGGAGGTGGAAGAGCTCTAGAACCCCTGGAGAATGGTCCTATCAAAGCTTGATCTAGATCTAGAGAACAGATCTAGCTTAAAGTGCTTTGAAAAAGCATATACAGAGGACCAAGTAGCAGGTTCTAGAATACTTTTAGACTCCAGCCCTTTCCAAAAAGACAACTGAAGCCAAGGCCCTGGTAGAGTGGACCTTGACCCTGGCTGGAATAGTTTTATTATGGTGAGTGTACCAAAAATTTGCCTTGACAACCATTTTTGACACAGCTTGTCCCTTCTTACCCTACAAGAAATGAGCAATTGATCAAAACATCTGAAATATTTAGTTCTTTCAAGATAGTACCTGACCACTGTCTGTGAACATTCAAGGTATGGAGTATCCTTTTTCCCTCATTTTTAGATTCAGGGAAAAAAAACAGGGAGACAATTTGGCTTAAAGTATATACTTTGGATACCATTTTAGGCATAAAAGAAGGATTAGTTCTCAAAGAAACCCTGTTCCTATGGAAAATGAGATATGGTCAACACACCATGAGAGCCTGCAACTCAGATGCCCTTCCTGCAGAGGTCAGAGCAAACAATAAGACTGTTTTCCATGTTAAAAAACTCAAGTCAGTCAGATTAGCTAGTTCAAATGGGGAAAGTGTTAGCTTCTTTAACACAAAAGTAAGATCCCAGAGAGGGGGCACCAGTTTTCTTGGAGGCCTCTTATGCAAAACTCCTTTCAAGAACATTTTAACATGAGTCTGGATTGAAAGAGGAGAATCCATGGACAGATATGCTGTAATGTCTGATAAATGTACCTTGACAGAGGAGTAAGAAAGGCCATAGGATAGTAACTCACACAAATATTGTAGAACTAGAGAACAACTAGCCCTGAATGGATGCTGGTACCAACTATTAGACCTCTTTTGTTTGCTAATATATGTTTTGCTAGTAGCAGCCTTACTTGCCTCCATTAGTACCTGCTGCATGTCCTCAATAAATATGTAATTAAAAGGAATTATGACCCTATCATCCAGACAGTCAGTTGAAGTTGATTGTTGTCTGGGTGTATTCAACACCCATGTTCTTGTGTGGGTAGATCCAGTCTGTGAGGAAGTTTGTTGTAATTGCTCCTGGCCTTTCTAAAAGAGGGGAGAACCATGGTTGTCTGGTCCAGAAGGAAGTCATCACGATGATCTTGAGGGATTCCTTCTGAATCTTCATAAGTGCCATGGATATTAGTGGGAAGAGTGGAAGAGTATACAGGAACATTCCTGTCCTAAGAAAAGAAAGGACAGCTATATTCCAGGCCTTCTTGCATGGAGTTCTGGAGCAGAATCTTGCCAGATAATTGTTGAAAGATGAGGCAAAGTGGTCTACTTGAGGAACTCCCCACAGATGGATCAAATCTTGGAAGACCCCCTGATCTACTCTCCATTTGTGAGGGTCTTCCCTTGTCCTGCTCAGCTTGTCTGCCACACAGTTTTGCTCTGAAAGAATGTAGGATGACTGAAAAATTAATGCAGATGTCTGTGCTGCTGCTTTGGTGCCTTGCAAAACAAAGTCTGATTAGTGCACTGAACTTTGCAGACTATTAACTTTTTTAACTTTGTGCAGTACTAATAAAATAACTTGTCTATGTAACAGACGACATGTACAATACTGTACAGTTTACAGCTTTAATGTCTCAGCTTAAGCTTTTCAGAAAGCGTGAAATTATATGTTGTAAGTAATTGCTATGTAAATTGTTAATTGCTGTGTAATCCAATGTAACTACTGTCTGTTTATTTTAACTGTGGAGCTTGTCTTCCCGGGCCTCCGCTGAAAATGGACCTACGTCCAGTCGAACACTCCCGGTCAACAAATATAAATAAATAAATAAACAAATAAATAAATAAATAAATAAATGAAAGATGTTCTCCAGTATACAGATCTGACAAGAAATCAGATCTAACATTATACACTTTCAATGTCCTTTATATAATCTTCTGTACCATCCAGATTCTGTCCACGAAGCAGTCTGTCACTGCCAATACCCTTGGAATTCCTCCAAAGTCATGCAGTCTGTAGCCAAGCCACGTTGTGCTCTGTCCCAAGGTGAACAACTCCCAGGGTGTCTTTCCTATTGTGAAAGTTTCCATATGAAAGCAGTTCTCTCATACTCCCTGCACCCGTTTCTTATCTGTTTGTGCCAAGTACCGGATATTTTGTAATACATTCAGTATGGATGCCTTTCTACTTTTTAGCTAAGAGTAGTTTAACCCTTTAGTGTATACATGCTAACAAACAGAAATGTACATGCATCTAACTGACTATATTTTCCTACATATATTCTAGCAAACAGAAGTGTACATGCATCTTTTAATATTTTACTACATATATGTTCTAGTAAACAGAAGTGAATATGCACTCTTATAAATGTCTAAATATATATATCTAACAATGCCTGTAGAGTAAGATTGTGCTGTGTAGCTATATCCCAAGCTAACATGGCTAGTCTTCAAAGGGGGTATGAGCTGATTCCCCCTTGCTTGTTGATGTATCATATGACTGTGGTAACCACTTGAAGAGATCCTGGGGGACCAAAGAAGGATCACTGAGTTGAGTGCCTTGATCAGGGCAAACATCTCCTTAGTATTTATGTGCCTGAATCTGTCTATAGTGTCCCACACTCCCGGTACTTTTTTTGTCTCTCCTGAAACTGCTCCCCCATCAAAGTCCGGAGCATCTGTGGTGATGGACTGCTTTAGAGCAGGGAGGGAGAATGGGAGACCTGGACTTAAGGATATCTGTTGTCTCCACTAAAATAATTTTCTTCTGACAAACCCCAGTAGATTCAGACTTTCTGGAAGAAAAATGGGGCCAGGGTGAGAGGAGATCGCAAGGTCTCTTGAACAGTCATTCAGACGTCTATCTACCTGTATTTTGTTGAGATGTTTTATTCTGTTTTTTTGCCAAAATTTGATGAGGAGATATAAAATCTCTTGGAATATTTAGAAAAAGAGGGATGAAAAACCTTAGGTTCCTTGTATCAGTTTGCCCATTTCATCACACTTTTTGAAACCTCAATCTTCTGACACTGAAAACACTAGCACATCCTAGCAGTAGTCTCAGAAAAAAAGACCAAGCCTGGATCAGAACTCTGAGGAAAAAGCTGTGTATCTGTGCCTGTATCTTCCTGTTCAGATTCAGAATCTTTAATATCTTCAGGAAAAGAGGAATCCTTCTTTTTTTACGGAAACTACATTACATGAATGCTCAATAGCCTGAATTAAACTGAGCCAGACCCAGTAAACTACTCCTATCCAAAGAAAATTGAGGAGGAGTAGATGGCTTTCTGCTTCCTGTTGACAGGAAAAATTAGACTAATTATGTTACTAATAGCAGGAGCAGCTTCATGGACACAGCATTCATATTCAACAGGGAAACCTTCCCCATTCCCTCTCCAAGAACCGACAATAGTGGCTCTAACTTGGCCACTGAGAGGACCCTAACAGCCGCATTGAATGTATCTAACCCCTGGTCCATAGTGGCTGTAGGTGCTATGCCTGAGGGATCTGGGGTAAAAGATGAGTGATATGAGGTACAAAAAATGACCACAGCAGTCACCCGTCTGTGGCTGAGGCAACTTGCCAGACTGCTGGGGTGGCAAAGGCTGTTTTTTTTTAATGTTTTTCTTTTTGTGGTTGGAAGAAGAACCGACCATGGGACTGGTAGTCTGTTCCATGGTCAAACTGTAAATGGAGACTCTTTCCTGGGGAAGACAAGCAGCAATTGTTGGTGAACACTACCAGTCCACAAAAGTTACTTTTTTGACAGAAAATCACAGTAAAAAAGGCATTTTAAAACCCTGTGCCAGCCCCAGAAAGTAACATAAACATAAATTCTCCAGAGAAAAAAAGGTTTTAGTTACTTTACACCACATTTAAACTGACAGAAAAAATGAGCACTCCTTTTAAAAGTATATTGCATGCTCATGACAGTCCATTAAAAGACAAAACTCATAGCTTTAAAATAACTTTTCTGAAGAGGAAAGTAATAAAACATCAACAAAATTAAGAAAATAGAGGTTATTTCTTTCCCCAAAGGGAATTTATCTTCCCAGCAAAAGAAAGCACAAACCGACCATCAATCCTTGAAAGCCTCTATGGAGAGTACTCTTCTGCAGCAGTAAAGCTCAAAAGGGCTTTGTGCCCAAACTTCTTTTTAGTTAGCTCGAGCTGCCTGACAGTTTGGATGCATGGAAGGTGCCCTGAAGCTTTGGAAGCTGGCTGGCTGTTGTATTCTTGGTAGAATATAACCCATATAGCTAAGGCTAATTCAGCAGTGATCATTATGATGAACATTGAGGGTTAGAAGGAAGGAGAAAGTTCCTACTGTACATTAGAAGTGGGCAGATTTAAGAAGTGACAAAATGCTTGACTGCTCAAGATGAGATTATGGATAGAGACAGTGATAATATATAAGGCAATTTCTATTATAGAGCAAGTGTAAGTGAGGGAAGTGGGAAGGTTGAGATGTCTGTAGCTCTTTTCATGGTTTCTGTCCTAGAATGAGCTATTTTTGTGAAAATATTTGTAAGTACCATGGTAGTTAGTGTTGTGAGTCTGAATGAGTTGCGTGCCCTGCCAAATTTAGACTCCATTCTAAAGAAGAAGGGAGAATTTAAACGGTGGAGATAAGGTAGTCTAGGGCCTGCAAGGAAGTACAGATTTATAAGTACAGGTCTAAACTACATATGCAAGTCATACTCGGTGTACACTTGCTTTCTGGTACTTTGACATTCTTAGTGTAATGATGAGGTGTTTTTTCTCCCTCTGCTTTCCCAAGAGCTAGTGCAGTCTGTTGTGGAGGGCATTGTTGACTCTTGGACTAAGGTCTCAGGTACTTATCCAGATCATGAGTCCTCTAATACCGTCTCAGTCCCTAAGCCTACAGCTAAGTCAGCATATTTAGATCTTTTAAAACAAAAAAGCAGCACAACAGTGTGTACAATCCCAGGACACAAATTTTAATGAAAATGAGCACTTTCATCAGGTACAAGAACCAAACTTCTTCAGATCTTTGCCATCCTGCCTCAGCAGGTGCTAGGTGGACCCCTTCTCAATTTCCATATGAAGCACCCTCCCAAGACTTAATAAAGCTTGCTCAGGACTTTGTCTTTTTCTAAAGAACATCCATTCATCTACTGAAAAGGAAACAGTGTCAGGGGATCATCCCTTCAAAAGAAAATGTGATCTCTCTCATTCGGAGGAGTCAGACTTCTCTAATTTAGAGGTGGATTAACTAGCCCACATGGATTAGATGTCCTCCCCCTGCTTGTAAGTCCAACACTGAGGACACCCTATTTTATTTATTTAATCTATTTGTTAGCCAGGTACACCCAATGGACAAATTGCCCATTTTCGGGGTAGAATCAAGAGCACTTTCTGGTTTAATGATTTACTCATTGTCACACAGTTGGCAAAGTGGAAATAATCAAATTGTTTCAACTAGAGGAAGCAGCTTATTAACAACTCAGAGCCTTATTTGTTTGTGCCAACAGCCAACCCTGTTCTTTGCATCTCCACCAGAGTATATCTCATTTGGAGATGCAATTTGCAGAATGAAGGATCACTTCAAATGAGAAGGCAAGGAATTCACCTGGCCCAGATTAAATACATGGATATCCAGGGCATAACACATCTTAAGTCTCCGACCTTTACTCCAGTAATGGAACTGCTTGCTGATGTATTTGCTAATGCATCATTGGAGCCTGATTGCCAAATCCCTGCTTCTTGGAAGCTTGACTGTTTTTATAGGGTGGAAGAGTCCTTCAAATACTTACATATAAACCCTATGGCAGATCCATCAGTGTTGTCTGTGGATGCTAGTAAGGGAACTACTGAGGATCCTACAAGGAATACAGTTCTCCATGACAGGGATAGCAAGATGTTAACAGAATAGGGAAAAATACATAAACTTCTGATAACTTGGCCTTTATGGCCTTAAACTGCTACAGATACAAAAGTTTGAAAGTACTTTATTGTCCTAACTCAAGATCAAGGCTGAAAGGATGCAAGAGAATCTTTTCTGCAATGAATCCAGACAGAAGCTTCTTGTCAAGTGAGGCATTAAGGAGATCTACCTTCACATGGTCTGGCAGAGGCAGTTTCCTCAGCAAAGCATGTCTCCTTAAGACTAATCCTGTATCTGCTGCAGAAGGAAGTTTTTTCAGCAAAGCATGTCTCCTTAAGACTAACCCTGTATCTGCTGCTCTACATGATGCATCCACAATATTGTACTTACATTTTATGGAGTGCATGGTGTCAGGAAAATATGTATTAATGTGTGTATTAGTAATATGCTTAGTGCATTTAGAACTTGAAAAGGGTTAACACATTTATTCTATTTCATACTGCATAAATCTGTACAAACTGCAGATGCTTTCTGACCTTGTATTGCTAGCTAAAATCTTGCTTGTGCCTTGGAAATTTACTGAGAAGCAGATGAATTCTGCTTGCGTTAGGAAAATAATGAATAGAACAATACTACTTATGAAACTTAGACAAGAAGTTCCGCTTGTGCTGTGAGAAAATACACAGCTGTAGAAGCTATAGATAATTAGGACAAAGCCTGCTTGAAAATATGAACTGCAATCAGCATTTGCTTGTATCTGAGTTAGAAGAGTACCTTGAAATGTAACACTGTACAATAGAAGCCTGTAAACGGATTAGTGCCCATCAAGGCCAGGTTGTTTTTCTCAAAAGTTTCTCACAAATCTAGTCATGTCAGCAGAAAATCTGAGTAACATCTGCTGTAGAACAATGCTAAAAGTTGTGTTTGATTGCGTCAGCCTTAGAAGGCCATGTCTTGTGAAACAGTATAAAGAGTAGCATATTTCCTGTTAGTAGTTAGGCAAAATCCTCTGTATTTGCATGTTTTTGTTTCCTTGCAGCAAGTATTAAAAGTGCCTTAATTGAACCTTACGTGTATTGGTCTTTGAAGTTTTTTCCTTTGACAGATTGGTCCTTCGGACTGGAAATCCTCACTTCGCCTCGGATCAGACAGGCCAGGTGGCTTGAAACCATACGGGGAAGAAGCCACATCGGTTCTTCTTATTTGAAAAGCCCTCCAACTGAATTGTCGTACAAAAGAGGCCAGCCACTTTCTGATCTGCGACTGAAGGACGGGTTTACTCGAATCAGGTGATCAATCACGAAGGCTCAGGTAAGGTGAATCTACCTTCTTTTTTCTGTTTTAGATCAGGGACTAGATTTGTATTTGTTTTGTTAAGACTTTGTTATACAAGTCAGGGACAAAAAGATTGCTGTAGTGTCATAGAGCAGGGAAACAGAGCAGGTAGACAGTCATTCTGAAGAGACTATAACAAAATCCGTGGTACCACATTAAATATAATGTGTTACGTAACGATTAAAAGGGTAGAACAAAATGATCCCAAAATCCACCGTTAACCGAAGACACGAAATACATGCAGTCACAGTGTGCTGATAATATTAAATACTACTCAAAATGGGTTAATAAGTATGAATTTGATGGTAAACTAGAAAAATCCTCTCTTGTCAAACTTGTCAAACAGCTTAAAACCCATTCTAAAGGTCGGGTAAAAAAGCAACGTCAATTAGGAATTCCTCAGGCACACAGGTGGATTGAGGAAGTAAACCGAAGGCAACAAAAGAATAATAATTCAAAAGCAATGTTTTTAGACAAGGAGGACAATAACTTAGTAATAGCATTGGCCCCTCCGCCTCCCTTACCAGAATATGAGGCAAGTAAACAAGTTAGTCCACCCCCGTGATATCCTGCTGTCACTGTAAATAGAGACACTACAAAAGCAAAACCGTTTATTAGAGATCCCATCGAGACCAGGTCTCGAACACGGGCAGAAAACTCAAAAGCGGACATTGAGTTATATCAAATGGGTAGGAAATCACAATCTATGAGTGAAGAAGAAATATGCCCACTTATAGAAGTGCCTAATCCTCAGGCATGACAAGAAGGTCAGGACCCAACTATTCTAGTGTATAGACCCTGGACTCCAGAAGACATCCAGAAAGCCACTGAGGGAATTCCCCATCCAAAAGTTAACTTTAGAAAGTTTTTAGAAGATTTGCAAGGAATGAGGCTAAGTTATAATTTAAACGGAGAAGAGGTAGAAAAAGTAGTCAGACAAATTGTGGGACCAGATTGGCACATGATTAGTGGCGACTGGAATCCCTGTGATGCTGCGTTCAAGCCCCTCCCACATAGCAGCGCAGAGTTAGACAACACAGTGAAAGGTCTTACAGACCGAATCTCTGAGAAATGGAAGCCTAGGGCAGACTGGACTTGCATTAATCAATGCATCCAACAAGAAGGCGAGACTGTTGACAGATATTATGCCAGACTGTTAGAATGTTTTAATAACCACTGTGGAATGCAGGTTCCTGAAGATCAGACACACGATTCCCCATATGAGCAGCAGTTAAAGAATGCATTTGTGGAAGGCAGTATTGCACCCATAAGCAGTTTTATCACAAAGCACATGGTAGATCATCGTACAAGCAGGTTACAGTCATTACTTGAATATGCTAGGCATGCCGAAAGGCATTTTAATAGCAAAAAGAAAAAGAAAGCCCATGTATTTTCTGTAGAAGATGGAGCAGAAGTTTATGTAGTACAGTCCGGGAAAAAGGGCAAAAGAAATGCCCAGGGAAACAAACAATCTGATCAGCGATCAGAGGACTTTGAAGGGTGAAAGAAAAGGGGTGAATGTTTTAAATGCGGTAAAAAGGGACACTTGGCAAGGGATTGCAAGAAAAACAAGAAGGCAACCACGGAAGACAAGGAGGGTGAGGACTGACTATATGATAGTCAGGAATCACTAGAAGGGGATAGCAGAGAAAGGACAAATGAGAATGTGATAGAGGGAGTAGAGGATATGACAGAAGAGATAGAGAAAGTGCAGGAAGTCATGGATAGTGAAGAAAATGAAATATTGGATTTGGCTTTATTGAGCTTAGAACTCTATTTAGCAGACACGAAACCAGAAGTTACACTCCTGGTAGAAGGGAGGGAAGTCAGATTCTTGTGTGACTCAGGGGCATCACGGACCCTGATACATCCTTCCAAACTGACAGAGAACTCAGAGTCACCTGATTACATATTAGTGAAAGCAGCTAATGGACAGCTGTATCGGGAGTCCCTCTCCCATAATATTGTGATAACTGATCCTGTTTCAGGATTGACCCAGAAAAGCAAAATTGTTGTTTCTGCAAAATGCCCAGTAAACCTCTTGGCAGAGACCTTATGCAGCTATTTGGTATAGCAGTAGTTCCGACTATGCAGGGTATGGAAGCACAGCGACAAATTGATACCTTTGCAGTGCAATCGGAGGGTGAAATATTTTATTGGTACAGCCAGGACTTGGTTACGACTGGTCCAGGGGCAGTAGAGTTGATGAACATAGCCATCAGCAAGTTCCCCTCCCTTGACATTGATAAACAACACTTGTTGCACTGTACTCTGTATTATTGTAACACACCAGGACCTGGTAAGGAATGTGAGCAAGAATTGTTTAGAAATCTTGCAAACAGATTGATATTACGTAATCTGTACTGGGACACAGAAGGGAACAGTGTAGCCAGCTGTTCATTGCCCCAGGAGTTCTTTGAACTTTATAAATCTAATTGATTGCCACATGTTAGCTTAACTAAGGACAAAAATGTGAAATGGGTAGACTTGGGGGAAAAAGTCACGAGATGGGAAAAACAGACAGAGTTAGAACTGTCAGAACAGGGAATACAAATGCAGAAGTTGAATTGGATAACTCAGACCCACCCAGCTGTACACTTGCAGTCTAGCAAGGACAGCTGATTAGCACTCCTATTGAAGGAGGAAGAGAATGCCTTACAGAATATACCAGAAACTCTCTGGTCAACAGGAAAATCAGATGTAGGACTTATTCGTACAGCGGGACCAGTTACTATTATGCCAAAGTCAGCATTTAGACCACAAAAAAGACAGTATCCATTAAGAAAAGTTGCAGACGTAGGAATCAAACCTATTATAGCAGCTTTACTTAAGGAAGGGGTGCTGGTGGAATCTCCTGATTCACCATGTAACACACCCTTATTTCCTGTTAAGAAAGCAAATGGAGAGTGGCGTATGGTCCAAGATTTACAAGCTGTAAATGACGCAGTAATACCAAGGGCACCTATGGTGCCAGACCCACACACCCTGTTGAATGATTTAAAACCTCAACAGAAATATTTTTCTGTGGTAGATATCAGCAATGCGTTCTTTTCGATACCGATACACCCTGACGGCAAGTATTGGTTTGCATTCACATTTCAGGGGAAAAGGTATACATATATGCGACTACCACAGGAGTATTGTGAAAGTCCAACAATATTCTCACAAGAAATGGCAAGCAACTTGGTGGGATTTACCCCACCAAGAGGTAGTCAGATTTTGCTTTACGTTGATGATATCCTGCTGGCAGCCCCCACCCAGCAAGATTGTAAAGTAGATACTATAGCGCTATTACAATTTTTAGCCACTGAAGGACATAAAGTAAACAAAAATAAACTGCAGCTTTGGAAAAAACAAGTCAAATACCTAGGATATGTAATATCCAAGGAGGGAAGGACATTAGATGAGGACAGAAAAGTAGCGATTTTGCAAGCACCAAAACCCACTACCAAGAAGGAAATGATGTCCTTCATGGGTACGATTAATTTTTGTCAGAGCTGGGTTCCAAACTATGCCTTGGAATCTGCACCACTGACTAACCTGATTTATAAGAAGCCTATAGCAGCACAGGATTTGTTACAATGGACACCAGAAGCAGAATTTGCTTTCTGCAAATTGAAACAGTTTATAGCGTCCTCATTAGTTTTGGGATTACCAAACTATCATAAACGTTTTTTTCCAAACTGTAGATTGTAAGCAAGGTTATATGACATCAGTGTTAACACAGCAGCATGGGGACAAGCAACGCCCTATTGCTTATTATTCATCACAACTGGACCCAGTGGAACGATCTTTACCTCACTGCGTACAAGCAGTAGTTGCAGCTGCAATGGCAGTACAGGCTTCGGCCTCAGTAGTTTTGTTCCACCCTCTCACGTTGAGAGTGCTTCATGCAGTCGCAATTATTTTACTGCAAGAGAAGGTAGCATATCTTTCCCCTGCTAGGCATCTTTCCTGTATGACTATATTGTTGAGCCAACCTCATATGACAATTGAATGATGCACGACTTTGAACCCTTCTACCTTGCTCCCAACCCCTGCAGATGGCACACCACACAGCTGCCTGCAGGTGATTGAGCAAAAGACACTGCCTAGAAAAGATCTTACGGATGTCCCCTTGGATGATGCCAAGGTGACGTACTACGTGGATGGCTCGTGCAAAAGGGGTCCTACAGGACAGAACCTAGTAGGATATACAGTAGTTTCTGATACTGACATTATAGAAGCGAAATCTTTACCACACAATTTATCTGCACAGGCAGCAGAATTGATTGCCTTGACACGGGCATGTACCTTAGCAAAGGGTAAATGTGTGAACATTTTTACTGACAGCCAGTATGCTTTTTCTACTGTACATGTTTTTGCGCAACAGTGGAAAAATCGAGGAATGATAACATCTACTGGCAAACCAATCAATCATGCACAGTTTATTTTAGATCTTTTAGAATCTATTCAGTTACCTCAGAAAGTAGCTATTTATAAATGCACAGCTCATACCAAGCAACAGGACAGGATTTCAAAAGGTAATGCGAGAGCTGATACAGCTGCAAAGCAGGCAGCTTCAGAAGTATTTCTTTTGAGTGAGGAATTACAACCCTCTGAGATTTTAGACTTAGAAATGTTAAAGACAATGCAGACACTTACTACGCAAGCGGAAAAACAAAGATGGTTAAAATGAGGAGCAATTCTCGAAAAGGAGCTGTACATCTCTAAAGAAGGGAAACCGATATTGCCATCTAATTTGTTTAGATATGCAGCTTTGTTGAGCCATGGGCAGTGCCATGTCTCAACAGGGGGGATGGTACAGCTGGTGAACCAAGTGTTCACGACATATGGATTCTCAAACTACTCTAAAAAAATTGCTCGTTATGCCATGTTTGTAATAAACATCATGCACAAGGGGCGTTAAAGCCCAAGCAAGGGAGTTTCCCTACACCACCGTATCTGTTTCATACTATCTGTATGGATTTCATAGAGTTGAATAAATGTGAAAATAAGAAGTATTGTCTTGTCATTGTAGATATGTTTTCCAGATAGGTGGAAGCCTTTCCTGACTAAAAATCCAGATGCTGCAACTGTGGCCAAAGTTCTTGTTAAAGAAATCATCCCTAGATTCAGCATTCCAGAAAGGATCTACAGTGACAACGGCACACACTTCGTAAACCAGATCATACAACAGTTAAGTAAACATTTTGGTATTTCTTTAAAGAATCATTGTGCGTATCACCCACAATCTGCAGGGCTAGTAGAGAGGCATAATAGGATTTTAAAGAGTAAGCTAAGGAAGTTAATAGTAGAAACACAGAGAAATTGGGTGTACTGTCTGCCCTCTGGCACTGTTGAGCATGAGAACTGTTCTGAATGCAAAAGGATTGACTCCTTTTGAAAAGCTATTTGGAAGGGCTTATTATATACCTCAGTGGAAATCTCTCATGCCGCAGACCAGGAAGCTGACAGTACACTAGCTGAGTATATGCGAAACTTGTTAAATTCTAAACATTTGTTGCAGTCAAATTCTGTTTCAGATAAAGAATGAACCAGACTGTCAGAAGTGGCAGTGCCCCCTGGAACCTGGATCTGGGTGAAGACAGTAAAGAAAAAGAACTGGGCATCACCAAAGTGGGAAGGCCCATATCAAGTGCTTCTGTCGACACCCACTGCAGTCAAGATTGCGGAGCGTGCCTCCTGGATCCACCTGATGCACTGTAAATTAGTCAAAAACTTTGAACTGGACAAAAATCTTGTCACATGCCGAGAGTAAAAATGATAGAGTCCAGAAGAAACAGGAATGCAGAACAACCCTTTCCTCAGAAGTATTGCATAATCATCCTGTTAACTGTACTAGTGACAATAATCTTTTTGTTGTGGCCTTTCCTTTTCCCAGCCACACAGACTGAACTGAATAAACGTGAAGCATTACTCATAGACTGGCATCCAAACTTTAACACTTACCAGGCAATTAAATATGTGTATGCTGAGACTTTCAATGTTTCAAATTGCTGGATTTGCACAGCTTTGCCGACAGCATACGGGGGGTTATTAATGACTACAGTCCCCCCAGGGGTCAATGAGACCTGGGAGAACTTGATTTATGATACCTCAACCATTACATCACAAGATAAAATAGCATTGCACTTGTCTGTTCCACAAAAGGGAACTGTGTGTTTTTATAAAAATGATACTGTTCAGGTGGGTTGGAGCAATTGCAATGTGACTGTTCCTTATAAATGTTACACTAAAGGTAACAATGTAGCTCTTTATTGTAATACAAACTATGATTCATTTCTTGGATTGATGCATAAAACAATTGATGAAGTAAAACATAATTCTGTTCTTTATAAGCAACTGTCTGTAATTGATAGAAAAATGTTTCATGCAGGGCGAGTGTATATTCATAGCAAGGTTACTACTAAAGTAGAGGGCTGTTATTTTGTGTGTGGCAGAAAGGCATACAAATAGTTACCTGAGAATTGGTCCGGCAGTTGTTTTTTTGGGTTACCTGGTTTCGGCCATACGACACACTGCAGTTTTGCCTCGGGGAAAAATTCAAAATGTCCGAGAGGTCGTCAAGAAACATGTAAATCCAGTTGGACAAATCAATGCGCGTTGGAAAGACCATCATTCCATAGGCAAAGGACTGACACACATGGACTTGAGTGATAGCGTTATATCGTGGGCAGGCATATTACCAGCATATAGAGCAGTGAAATCGATCTGGGAGCTGAGAAAACTGTCGAAACTTCTCGAAGTAATTAGCAACGCAACTTTTTCCGCTCTTGAATTGGTGACTGATGAACTGAATGCCATGAGAACTGTAGTGCTTCAAAACCGCATGGCTCTCGACTTCACCCTAGCGGCAAGAGGTGGTACTTGCGCTTTAATCCAAGAAGAATGCTGTTCGTATATTCTTGACCATAAACACGAGATAGGCAATCATCTTGAGGTAATTCAGCAAGTGTTGGCCATGCCCAAACCAGGCCCAAACCCACTGATGGACTTTTTCCCGAAATGGTTTGGGGGGTGAGGTACCATCCTAATGAACATCCTGATTGCCATTTGTGTAGGAATGCTCCTACTGGGAGTATGTGTTTGTTATGGTATCCCCTGCATGAAAAGACTGATTAAAGACTTTATAGACATGTCAGTTGACCTTTCATTTGGTTCTCAACTCTGATAGATTGCTTATGACTTTTTTATTT
Organism: Protopterus annectens; assembly: GCF_019279795.1. Lineage (NCBI taxonomy): Eukaryota > Metazoa > Chordata > Ceratodontiformes > Protopteridae > Protopterus > Protopterus annectens. The sequence continues at coordinate 1,090,476,931 of NC_056730.1, read as the reverse complement.
TTTATTTTGTTTATTATTATTATTATTATTATTATTATTACTACTACTACTATTATGTTGGTCTTCAACTTTGAGAAGACTTGTTTGTCCTCTATTCAGAGAGGATATTTTTGAATAGATATTTTTTTTTTCGAAAGGAAGTTTTTTTTTTTTGTTCAGCAAATTCAGTATGGGGAATGATGTTAAATGAGGTCATTACCCAGGAGACCAAATGACCTTGTTGCAGCTGTGTAAATGTACACTAAAGATTTTGAAACAGGGACACAAACCATGGCTGTTAAAAAGAATATCACATTTTCTTAGTTGTCCCCCCAGTACTGCAGGTCAAAGGCACTTGCTTCATCTGGGTCTGCAAGAACTGCTCTTGAAGGAGGTCATAGAGAGAGAGAGGGAGAGAGACAATGTCAAAAAGGGTGGGATTTTCTACAGTTATCCTTTAGGTTCTCCTGCAGACCACTCTCATGTTTAGTCATTCATTGGTCATAATCTTTGAGAATCTTCCCAAGTGTCATTGCTGAAACAGTAAATCATTCAATGAAAATAGTACAGCGTTATAGTGACTTACTGTAGCTGTAGATGTTTGAGCATATTCACTGTTGCAGAACCACATTTCTTACACTTCCCCTCTGTTTCCTTTCCTGTGGGATTCTGTGGGGTGGGGTAGGTACCCTGTCACTCTATCCCTACTTTACATCTCCAGTACTCTGACCAGGCATCTCAGGTTTGGCCTATGTCATGGAGTGTTATGTTGCAGGTTGGATGGGCTTGCCTTTGGAGATTATTCTCTCCAAGCCAGTCAGTACTCTGGCTCCAGAACTCTTCTTTGGATAGGGGGAGCCATAGCAAGAAAGAACTAAAGATGATTTGGGTATATGTTCCTCTTAATACCACAAGCATCCTAACATCTAGGGGAGGGTGTTCACCTGACCTGAAGATTGAAAGCTCTGGATATCAGGCCTGTCATCAGGTCTTCAACAGATGAAGTCCCAAATCATAACTGCAGACAGTGAATATACTTGAATATGTGCAGTTATGGTAAGTTCCTACATAACTTTCCTTTCTTACTGTGAAAACATCTGTTCTAATGATTTCATTGTCATAAATAGGTGCATTCTAGTAAGGGGTATTTCCCTGTATTAGAAACACAGTTTAGAAGAATCTTTCCTTTGTTATAATGCTTCTGACTGGAGATAGTTAATTGCAGGGCTCCCAGGATATTTACTGTGAATATATTACCATATATAATTAATTTATTGCAAACTAGAATAAGTTTTCCTAGTATATGGTGAAGGTGGTGGTACCTTGTCTCAATAATGTTTTGATGAAAGTTTGGAACCATCTGACTGTACATGGAGCAGAATTCTGGAGCAAATAATTGTAAGTTTTTTTTGCAGTTTCTGTAGTGAGTGCCATAAACGCACTGATGAGTAAGTGATATGGACACAGGACTGTATCTCTCTGGAGTGGTGGTCATTAGTGTAATATGCCCATGTGGGTCTGTTCAGATTGCAACTATGTTAATGCATCTGTTGATTTATATATATTAGAGATGGTTGTATGCTTCTGTATTCTTTATTGCAATATCAATGTAAAGTGAAAGAAACATCTGTCGTCATGTTTGACAACTCAAGATGAATAGCTTTTATGGAGGCCTGTTTGAAGTTAAGAATTATCTGCTGTGGACAACAGCTACATATTCATCTATCTATCTCCATAAGGCAAACCACAACACAACCCAATGTTTTGGTTATAGGAGACTCCATTGTGAGACACACTGATATCTCACTTACCAGGCTGAGTAAGGAGAGAGTAACTTTCAGTTGCCTATGAGTGGCCAGGATCTGCCATATCACTCATGTACTCAGGTTGTTAAACCACAAGTACCACTATGACTCAGTCATAGTTCATGTGGGTGTAAACAACCTAAGACATATCTCCGTGGACTATATGAAGACAGACAAAAGTCCTGGGTTATATGAAGAGAGACATGACAAAGCTCTTCGGCTCTGTGTTCCAGGCCAATATTACCCTAAAACTGAGCAGCATTCTACTTTCTCTAAGGAATGTTACAATATGAACAAAAGGTAATTGACTTTAATAATTGGCGTAATTTTTGGTGCTATTTGAAGAGGAAATAATATTTGTCAGCATGTGAGGCTATGGATGACAGACCATATTGCTTTGCTGTATCTGTTCTCTCTAGGCTTTTGAATATTGGCTAAAACCTTGTCCACCCTCATAGTGGCTGTTTTAGGCATTGCCAGTCTGGTAAACCTTCCTACATAGCAAAACAAGAAACATCACTTCCGGCAAGCAGTTCTCACCCCGGATAATTTACATGTCTGTGTAGTTACTGAGACCTTGTTTAAAGCCATGGAGAGCACTTCTGCAGTGCAGGACTATAATGCCTTTCTCACATTTAGACCAGCTACTGCACAGGAAGGGATAAAAGATGGAGGTGCCTCAATTTACATCAAAATGAACATACCTCAAGGCTAGTCAAACAGTATGACATGCTTGAGCTTCTCCATGTCCAAATTACAACAGGCAAAGTCCCATACCATATCTTTGAAAGCTATAGGCTACAGTCTTTGACCCAGGAAACCCATCATATATACTTAAAACATACTGCAGACACTTCCCATTCAGTCCAACACCATAATCACGGGCGACATTAACTACCATACTATAAAATAGGAATCATGCATGACCCCAAGCATGCAGGTTGAAGGATTCCTGATCATTGTAAACACAAACACCATGGACCAGTGAGTCCATATGCCCACTAGAAGGACTAACATCCTTGATTTAGTCCTTACAAGCATGAGAGAATGTCGCACCTCCCCTAGTGTAATGTCCTCACTGGTCAGGTTGGACCATAAGGCTGTCTCCTTTGAAATAAAAATAAAACTCAAGACCCCAGCTAACTCTGGAACTTTTAGGAATTATTCTAAGGCAAACTTCTATTCTTCACGGTTAAGTGACACCCAGACAAAATTTCAAGCCCCCCCCCCCCCACCAACCCTGAAAACACCAGTTATTCTTAGAAAGCCTGTGCAATCAAGTTAAAGACTGCATAGAGACAGCAGTACCTATTCAGAATAAGGACAGGACAAATGTGAAAACCAACCTGGTGTAATCCCAACATCCACAGGTTGTTTGGCAAAAGGAAGAATATCATGGCAAAAATTAGGAAGTACTATAACTAGCAAGGTAAAATCTCCCTCATCAATCTAAACAAGCAACTCAGGGGTGTATTTAAGTCTACCAAAGCCAAATTTGAGGTATAAATAGCTTTCCAGTGTCGCTCATCAAGTCAGAATAAAACAGACAAGCATTCGTGGGCTCAGGTCAAGCAGCTTTATTACACACAAACACATCAGGAATGAGGCTTTGTAACTTAAACTTAAATTGATAGACTGACTACCACACTCATACATGTTTACACTCTGGGTATTCTCTCAAAATGGTACTGTAGCCTGCACATGCTCACATCTGAAAATGCTTCGTAAAGGTACATACACACACTTTGGTCAACATTCTCCCTCTTTGAGAAACAGTCCACATATGAAATGACAGTTTTCAATGACATGCAATTTGCAATTTACAGAAATGATCTTTTGACATGCAGTTATACAGAACTAATTCTTTTACATGCAGTCATACAAAATTAGACACATATAAAACAATCATGTCCAGGTTGCTGTGTATTTTATACTAGGTCTGGAAATATGACCTGATCATGTAACATAAAAGAATTAGATCTAGCAATGGGGACTGTCTTCAAGGAAAGTTCAACTTTGGGGACAACTGGGACATCATCAGTAATGGGAATGGATACTGAGACATGCTCCTTGGTATGAACATTGTCAAGGTTGCTCTGAGCTCTAGAGTCTGTATCACAGGTACGATGGTGCAGTATCATTTCTGATACAGGAAGAAGATGTCTTCGGTTTCTCCTGTATTCTCTACCCTCAGATTCCACTAAGTAGGATCTCGGCTCAGCACGTATACCTCTCACTTCACCAATTCGATCAAAGCCTTTCAACGTTTGCATCCTCACTGTTTCCTCTTCTTTTAACGGACAAAGAAAACTGCTCGTTTTATCATAGCTGCACTTCTGAAAAAAAACGCTTCTTAAAAAGTTGGGCTTTGATTGTTCTGTTGTTTTCAGCATTAAGCACCAACAAACTAGAACTGATAGGCAAGGTTGTTCTGGTTTGCCTAAATAGAAGTCTCTGAGCAGGTGAGCCAAATAGGTTGCCACGGGGTACATTTCTGAGATTAAGTAAATTCAAGAAGATATCAGTATTGTCACGCTTTGACCTCTGTAATAATTGCTTTGTACTCTGTACTGCATGTTCAGCAAGGCCATTTGACTGTGGATATTCAGGACTACTAATAATATGGATAAAGTCACACTCTTTTGCAAATCCCTGAAACAATTGACTGGTAAACTGAGAACTGTTGTCAGAAATAAATGTGTGTGGACTACCATGGACTGAGAAATGATGTCTCATCTTAATAATAACATCACTGGATGTTAGGTTAGGTAGCAAATCAATTTTAAACCAGTTCCAGTAAGAGTCTACCAACACTAAGTAATGCTGATTGTTCAACTCAAATATGTCAGTTGCTACTGTTGACCAAGGTAGTTCAGGAATTTGGCTTAGCTGAAGTGGCTCTTTTTGCAAACGCAACTTAGCACTGTTGCACACTGAGCAAGAAGAAAGCACTTTATCAATGTCTTTCGATGGAGAAGGCCAAAATACTAGTCCTCTCGCCCTTCTTTTGGTAGTATCGGAACCTGGGTGGCCATGATGCAAAATCTGAATGTATTCACGTTATAAGACTGTAGGAACAATAACTTTTGGACCTTTGAAAATGATACCATCTTCCATCAGCATCTTATCTGTATATGGAAAGTAAGGTTATACCTCTGGCAGTACACAGGATTGCTTTGATGGCCATCCTACATTGATAAAGTGGTTGAGCTCTGGCAAAAATGGATCACTCTTTGTATGATATCTCAGCTCATCAAGTCTCGTGGTAGAAAAATTACTAATTTCCATGGCATCAAAGTCAAAATTCTCTGTATCAAGCTGTTCCGTCATATTTCTGGGTGATCTGGATAAGGTATCAGCTAGATAAAGAAGTTTACCTTTTGTATAGACCATTTTGAAATTATACTTTTGCAATTTGAGCATCATTCTTTGTAGTCTTGCTGCAGCTGAATGTATAGGCTTCTTCAAAATAGTGACTAGAGGTTGATGGTCAGTTTCTATCGGATAACTCACCATAAATATAATCATGGAACTTTGAACATGCGAACACAATTGCCAAAAGTTCCATCTCAATTTGAGCATACTGCATCTCAGTTTGGGTAAGTGTTCTAGATGCATAGCCAATAGGTGTGCATCTTGAAGAAAATTGCACCAAGACCGAACTTTGAAGCATCACAGGAAATAATTACTGGTTTGTGGACATCATAGTACCTTAATGTAGATGGGTTAGCAATTTTCTGTTTGAGGTTATCAAATGCTCTCTATTGTTGTTCTAACCATGACTAGGCAACATTTTTGCATGCCAGCTGTCTTAAAGGTGCTGAAAACTCATTAAAGTCAGAGATAAACTTGCCCAAATACTTAACCATACCAAAAAAAAAAAAAAAAAAAACGCTGTAGGGCTTGGACATTGTCTTGAGCTGGCATCTCAAGAATGGTTGTTTGTTTAGAAGGATCTAGTCATAAGCCTGTACTGGTAAATAAATGACCTACATAAGTAAGTTCTGGTAGTCTGAATTTGCACGTCAGAAGATTGAGCTTTAAGTTCACTTCACACGCTCTGTCCAGAACTTTCCTGAGGTTCCTGTCATGCTCTGCCTCACCATTGCCTCCAACCAGTAAATCATCAACTATTATTGCACATGGGTAGCCTGAAAAAATTTGTTCCATTGCAAGTTTCACTGGCAGAATTTATTCCAAAAGGCATCTGTATCTACCAAATGGGGTACTAAATGTAGTCAGTAGTGAAGATTTGCGATCATGCATCACTTGCCAAAATGAACTCTTTGCATTTAAGACAGAAAAAACAGTGGCATTTGGCATAAGGATGGCAATTTCCTTGACTGTATACATAGGACGATGAGGTCTTTTTAATGTCCTGCTCAAGTCTCTTGGGTCAGTGCATATTCTGATTTCATATGAATTTTTCTTATGAGCAGCCACCATGGAAGACACCCACTCAGTTGCTTCTGTTACTGGACAAATCACATTTTGCTGCACCATTTTGTCTAACTGGACCTTGACTTTGTCCTTCACAGCTATTGGAACTCTCCTTGCTAGTCTGACCTCTAGGTCTACTTCCATGGAGTACACAACTGGAAGTTTGCCTAGCTTGTTGTCAAACATATCAGCATAGTCTGAGAAAATAGTATCACTGAAGCTGGAACTGGGACATGTGCTTACATGATTTACTTCTTTGGTAAAAGAAAGCAGTTTTATTCTCAAACTGTCTCTGAGACCTAATAATGACTGCATAGGTCTACTGACTACATAAAATTGCAAGCTGCAACTGTTCCCAGCCAAATAGCATGAAAGCACTACTGAGACTTCAGTTTAAATTTCCTCACACAATTGGCCAAATTAAGTTACTTTCCAGCCCTCACTTTACCAAATGTTTCAGCTGACATTACATTACACTTTGAACCAGTATCTACTTTGAGCTCTGTGGATTTACCATTGATCAGGACAGTACAAAATACTTCATTCTTTGCCAACAAATCTACTGCATTAACCTTTTCACTGACCACTGATACACCATCCACATAGAAAATAGTGTTGCAACTCTCTACATGATCAACTTGTTTTTTTGAGTGACCTTTCTTAATAACTGAATGAGGCTTGCTTGATTTACAGAACGTTTGAAAATGGTTCAAGTTTTTACACTTATGGCATTGATGACCAAATGCTAAGCATTTCTCTTTTTTAGACTCATGATTGGTACCACAATCACGACAGTTAACAATAAGACTTGACTTGAGATTTGCTGACTCACGCTTATATTGTACTGACCATGCCCTTTTTACTGAGATAGTTTTGGAACTTGCTAGAAAGCTACAGGGTTTCCCTGCCAAACCTGCGGAGGTTGTAGCTGCCATGTGCTTAGGCCTGTTTCTGCTTGCCACATGTTGCCTGCTGTCTACGTTTGCTCTAGAGGCTGCTGAAACCATGCTGTTATCACTTACAAGCATACTTGTGCCCTTTCTGTGAGCTCATTGATCTGACAACTCTCTATGACTTTGCTTAACATTAAATCGCTGTCACGAAGCAAAATCTTTCTCACTGCAGCACTATTAACACCACACAAGTCTGTCCTTTATTAACTCATCTTTCAAGTCACCAAATCTGCACGTTTTAGCCTTATTTATCAAGTCAGGGATATAAGCTGCAACAGTTTCACCTGGCTTTTGGCCTCTTATATAAAATAAGTGCCTCTCTAATGTAACATTTGTCTTGGGGTTGCACATTTCTCTAAATTTATGTTTTATGCACTCAAGGTCTTCTCTTGGTTCAGCCTGTACCACAATATGGCATTTTTCCCCTCTTCTACATATATTGCTGGTGCATACACAAATGAACACTCTCTTTCAATATCCTCTGACCCAGCTAATTAAAGCAAAATGAATGCCCTTGTACATGCATCTTTATAAGAAAAACTTACTTGTATGAAAATATCGTATTCCTGCTCGAATACGCTCCAATTTTCTGCTATATTATGATCAAACACAAGTGGACTTGGACTGTGAAATGCCTCTGCCATCTCAACACAGTAGTGAAGGTGCTTGAAATCATGTACAAACATACACACATAAATATGTATGCCAGAACTTTATACCAGTACTTGTAATTATGCCCAGTAGCACAACAAACTCTGAAATAACTGCACTTTGCCAAATAAGTCTCTGTAGCACAAGAACACTTTGAAATCACTGTAGTTTGTGAAACCACTCATCAGTGTAAGAAATACTTCAAAATAACTGTATTTTGCAAATAAACTGTACACAGCAGAAAAAGCTCAGAGTAAGAAACACTTTGAGATGAATGCACTTTGCAAATAAACTGTACACAACACAAGAACCTTTCAAAATGGCTGTACTTTGCAAAATAACTTTGCACAGTGTAAGAAACACTTTGAAATGGTGGCACTCTGCGAATACATGCACACAGCACATGAAGCTTTTCGAAATGGCTCTACTTTGACTGCACCTTGCAATATAACTGTACTTTGCACACAGCAAACTCTTTGAAATAATTACACTGTAATAAAGCACACAATCTGCAAACACTTTGCACACTCTGAGATATTTTGAATAACTCTATTTATGCTTTGAATGGCTTCAGTCAATGCGAAATAGTAGCTTGTGCCCAAAACACGGTCTTTTACTAAAAACATGCAGTCGCCTTGCTCTTTAAGCTTAATTTGCCCTTTTATTGTACTTGTTATGCCCTTTCAATCTCTTATCATGCTCATTATACTTTTCTTGTCCCTGTTTTACTTTAAACATGCTCGTTATGCAAACCAAAGGTAATTCTGAGCCCCATATGAATATCTCTGTCAGTCTTAGCAAATATAGTGGTTCCAAACATTTTGTTTAATTAATGTGTCTTGTGTCTTTCGTATTAATGTGTCTTGTGTCTTTCGTTTGATTAATAATACACTTTGTGCTTCTCGTTTGTTTAATAATGCGTTTTGTGCCTTACAAATTCTCCATTTCATTTTATTTGCCAAATAAATAATTTGTGCCATTTTTCGTTTCCTTGAGTTCATTTCTGGCCCTTTTTTGTTTGTCTGAGCTCCGTTTCACTCAACCTGCTTACTCTGCCTTCAGTTTCAACTCTGCACCTCATGGCTTGAGGAATTTGCTGTCTTAATCCTGGTTCTGACACCATGTCGCTTGTCTGGTCAGGATAAAACAGACAAACATTCATGGGTTCAGTTCAAGCAGCTTTATTACAAACAAATGCATCAGGAATGAGTCTTTGTAACTTAAACTTAAATAAACTTATAAACAGACCGACTACCACTCTCATATATGTTAACATTCTGGCTGTTCTTTCGAAATGGCACTGCTGCCTGCATGTGCTCACTATTTACATGCACGTGCTTACATCTGTAAATGTTTGTTAAAGGTACATACACATGCTCTGATCTACACCCAGGTCAAGGACAATAACAAGATATTCTTAAGCTATGTCCGCAACCTCAAAGGCAGTAAACAACAATGTGCTGAACTAACTGTAAATGGAGCCACCTATACTGAGCCATAAAATATAGCAAATTCCTTGGCTAACAAATATAGCCCCAGTTTTACCCCACTCTCTCTTCTAGACACTCCTCAGGAAATACCCTCAGTTATAACTCCCCCACCTATCACTAAGAAACAGGTCCGAATGCACTCTACTAGGCCAAGGATATTGCATGGTTGGGACTTGATAATATCCCAGGATCTATAGGACCACTGAAATCACTATTTAACCACAGCTTTCAGACAGTCTTTGTGTGAAATTAATAAAGGACTGCAACTGTCATCCCTCTTTACAAGGACAGGCTCTATACAGCCAGGTAACTACAGACCAATAAACTGAGTAGATTCATATGCAAAGCCATGGAAAGAATTTGTATGGAAATGATAAGCAATGACATAAGAAAACTTCAGGCACTAGATCCAACACAGCTTGGCTTTGTTAAGGGCAAATTCTGCCTACTCAACATGATAAACATCTTTGAGAAAGCCACTAAAGCAGTGGACGAGAGCAAAACTGAATACTTCCAGCCTTGATGTGGCCAAAGCATTTGGCAGACTACCCCACTCAGGCATTGTAGACAGAATGATGAAATTAGGTATAAATCCCTATTTCCTCAAAAACAAAACATGTATCAAATGGAGGGATTGCAGGAACAATAATTTATTACAAGAATTGAGCACTTTCGTCCCACTAAACAAGGGTCTTCTTCAGAATCCCTGTTTCACCTGCTGGATAACCTGCTGGCTCACATAACGGGCCCAAAAAGTTGGGATAGGGGAATGTACCTCCACAAAAAGGGTGGTCACTAGAGGAATCCCTTAAAGCTCAAGGCTGGTACCACTCCTTTTTGGCATCTACTTCTCTGAAGTGAAGGCCAACATCAGGGGCCTCTGGCTGACAAAGTCTGCAGATAATTGCTAACTAGGAGTAGTCATAGAACCCCCCAATGACACAAATACTTTTCAAGAAGGCTTGACACAAGCTAATAACTTGTTCTAGAGCCACAGTCTAAAACTGAGTGCCAGGAAATGCATAATAGTATTCCTTGGGAAAAAAGCTACCTCTAGAAACTACCACATTGTTAATACACCCGTAAGAGTAGACCCAGTGGTCAGGGATTTGGGAAAATATGAACACAATAACCTAGTCTTTGCGCACCATGTGTCTACCATAGTAAGGAAATCATTCTATATTAAGCAATTTATAAGTAAGGGTATGGCATCTAGGTTCAAGGATGTCCTTGTTCTGCTGTGCTCAGCCCTTATAAGACTAATCATTGAGTACAATTCTCCCTTTGGTATGTACTTGACCAGGCATATGCAACAAATGGAACATCCACAGAGGTTCCTTACAAAAAAGTATATATGGCCTAAACAACATGTCGTTTGAGGACTGCCTATAAGCCTTATCCCTGTACTCAGTCACCTAGAGATTACTGAGAGTTGATCTATACCTGACCTACAAAGCATCATCTGATCCTGCTCTGATGGATCTGTTGCATATCCACAAAACAAATAACATCAGAATAACCTGATCTAGGTATCTAAACTTTGTCTGCAATTTAAGTAGGACATGTTGGTGGGATAAGTATGTGTTTCAAAGACTACTCCTTCTCTGGAACAAGCTTCCCATCCATGTGAAGTAGAGTTCTTCCCTAACTCAATTCAAGCGTAACCTGGACCAGTGGATGGGGAATTGGAAATCTACCCCTGGCCTGGCACCTATGTCTCTAGTAGACACAGCCAGCCAATAAATACTGGCTACCCCTTAAAATAGCCCTAGGGTATCAAAACATGTCAGATACATTTGGGAAAAATGCTGAAAAACGACCACAGGTGGCAAGACAAATCCAAGGAACAAAATATAATCCACAGAAACAAGTTTTAATTCATAAAAACAAGTAGTGTAAGCATATGGATTATATTTTGTTCCTTGGATTTGTCTTGCCACCTGTGGTCGTTTTTCAGCATTTTTTGCAGTTATTTTTTACAAGTTTGTTAGATACATTTGGGAATCACGGCTAGGCTTAAGAAGGCCTCCCGTGGTCATTAGCCATATAATCACTTATGAATCTATGAACTGACAAGATGATGTCATGAGCTAAAATTTGTAGATGGTGAAATTCTTTCTGTATTAATAATACATCATGGCCATCAGTAAATAGGCTAATAGTTTTATTGTTGGTGTTGCTTATGGAGGCATGAATGTTGTATAGCCAAATATAGTCATATGGTACTATTTAAAAAGTACAATTTATTAACCACACAGAAAAAGCAAAGTTAAGTCAGTTAATTAGCTGCTGTTGTGATAATTATGGCATTGTTACCATTTCTAAGTGTTTCTTTTGTGCAATGTATATGTTGTGCCTGCATTTATTTTCTATACTTATGTGGTCAGTTTAAGGGTTGGCATTGTGATGTCCTGTCAAGTTCCTTTTTAAATGTTTGTTGAACAGTTACCATGTAAGGCAGTTTAATAACATGTTCAATAGGGGGGACAAGTTGTTGATGATCTTCCTTGGAAGGATGTTTTTGAATGGAGAGTGGTGGTTGTTTTTATGCTACTTTGTACTGGAGTTTTGAACGTAAAGGTGGTACTTTTTACTATATCTGTCACAGAAGAATGTTCTATTTTTGGCGGGGTACATTGCGGATTTTGGTTGGTTCTGGTCATTTAAATCTTGCTTTCAGGGAGAATGCTACTGCCCATCCTCTATAAATATCAGGTAGTTTTTTTTGATAATACCAATATACTTTTATGCTAAGGTGCTATTTCTGTGTATAGCAAGTAGCCATTGATACTAATCTGGCATGTATATGTTGTTATTAAAAGTGCTTGAACTGTGAAACTTGCGCCTTCTCAGTTAAAGCATTTTTATTTCCCCAATACCATACAGACAGATATATCCTCTAAGGTCATAAATGTTTCAAGGTATCGCAGCCTTTCTTGTTCTTTATTACAGGCTCACAATTTTGAGTTTGACATTTACAGTCCTTGTTTTTTCTGCTTGTGTATTGGTTGTATTTCCTGCTGGGTTTTACTAGTAGCCTTACTGCTATTGTAAATAAGTGAGAGAGTGTGTGTTTGTGTGTGTGTGTGTGTGTGTGTGTGTGTGTGTGTGTGTGTGTGTGTGTGTGTGTGTGTGTGTGTGTGTGCGTGTGTGTGTGTGTGTGTGTGCGTGTGTGTGTGTGTGTGTGTGTGCATGTGTGTGTGTGTGCGTGTGTGTGTGTGTATACTGTGTGTATATACTAAGGCCGGATTCACCAAAGTAGTGCTTAGAGGGTGAGGAATATATTGCTTGCTGCATTTTATTTACATTGGTAGTTATTTATGTAGAGTTTTATATTCACAAACAGGATGTGAGAGTTACAACTTTAGGAAAGTGTTCATACTAATCCCTAACTGCTCCTGTTCAGTATTTCAATGCATTTAATTACATGCAGTATATGGTGATATGTATATTTCCTCAAGGATGTGTGACATTGGTGTTGCAATACATAGGTAGGGAGTAAATGTGTAGGGGTACACAAGGCCTGTCCTGCTCTGTATATTCTTATAGTTTCTGTAGTGTTTAAATTCTGATTTATAACACTGTGTGAATTTAGAGCAGCAATGACCCTTTTCTTCATGTTATATACAGTCTGGAATTGCATTTTTTCAAAATGCTGTTATCTGAAATTGTGAGTTTGACTTGCTGTAGTTCACCTGTTCATGCACTGAATAGTCACACCCATTCCCATGTCCTTATTCGTCACTCCTCTTTCAGCTCCCCTGCTAGTCACTGTTCACTGCTCACTGCCATCACATTCACTTCCTCAGTTGATGAGATGCATATCTGATGTAGCAGTGCAGTTAAAGCTGTGGGGATACGTTCTTGCACCCCTCGCTTAGCTACATGATGACAATATGACTGTAAGAAGTTGCAGAGACAGTGTTGTATGTCATGCACATCATACTGTCACCAGTTTCAGATACTAAATAGCTGTACAGCCTGTGATAATAAGTATATATTTACACTGCAGCCTATAACTGTGCTTTTTAACAGGCACCGCTACTGTCTAGGGTAGACTAGAATATGTATGAAATAAATGCCATCATATAACCGTTCAAGTATGCCACACATCAAATGTTTATATATATATATATATATATATATATATATATATATATATATATATATATATATAAACCTTACATGCTTGATTTCTGTTTGTGAAAATACAACAGAGAAAATACCAGTAGAAACAGGTCTGTTTGCAGTCTGCTGTCAACTATGTAGCATACTTTCCCATAAACACACTTATTCGGCTGCTTAAGACCTAACCATGTCGTCAGGATTGAGAAGTTCTTACCCTATTTGCAGACTATTTCTAAAGTTTATTATATACTGTAAACTGACAAAAATATGTCTAGACAAAGAGCATAATATGCTCATGTATTTCCTTCTGTGTTAGCATTGAAAAAAATGTGTCAATATTCTTGCATTTTTTGGTCAACTGTCTGTAATGTACCTCCTCTCTTGCTTTTTCTTTCACTTACTTCAGAACTGAATGCTGCAGTCCCCATTGTGGTGCTGGTCACGTAGCAGTGAATGAGCAAGATTGCTTGAATATTGTACTCTATGTTCAGCTATTGGATGAAAATGAATGCCCTCAACACCTACATCTGTCCAATCTCTGCTGTCTCCCATGTGCTCAGTCTTCCTGCAGCTTTAATTATTTATCCTTGAAGAGAATGTGACAGTTATAAGTAGTCACGACTCAGCAAGTTAACCCCTACAGCACTGAAATTCATTTCAATAACAAGTGTAGCTGCGTTTTGGAAAATACACACACACACACACACACACACACACACAGGAAGAATACCTTTTTTGTATATCTTAGCTCTCAGTTTCAGTTCATGTTTCTCTGTACAGTAGGATATGTGAATGGTTAATGGGATTTGAAAACATTACATAAAGTGGGGCTCAAATCTCTGTGATATCAATACATTTATACAGTAAAATATGTCTAATAAAGATTAATGGAAAATGAATATATTTTAATTTGCATTTTAAAATAAAGACTCTGTAATGCTTTACCCCTTAAAGATTTACTGTAAATGTGCCAGTTTACATTTGGCATGGAAAATAATGATAAAAACATAGCTTCTCAAATTAAGTTTGCTGGTGGTGTTCTGTAGCTAGTACACATTTAGCTTTATAGGGGACGTTTGTGGCACTCACTAGAATGCTGACCATCTGCCTTTCACTAGTTCCGCCAGTGCAATGGTGTGAACATTAAAACTCTCAAAGTAGTTTAAAGAAAATGGCAAAATGGTGTTTAATAAGGTATTGGGACAAGAACAGAATAACTTGCCTAAGTCAGCCTTTCTTTTCCAGATTAAGACAAATGGCATGTATGCACTGATGACACTGGGAAGGGAGGGAAAATGGTAGAATAAAACTTTGTGTTTGTTTGCTTGTATGTTTGTGTGCATGTGCGTGTGTGTGTGTGTGTGTGTGTGTGTGTGTGTGTGTGTGTGTGTGTGTATGTGTCTGTGCATGTGTGTGTTTGTGCATGTGTGTGTGTGTGTGAGATGGAATGAGAGGAGAATCATACCTCTTAAATATCCCTGATTTTGCCTCATAAAAGTATTGATGTTTTGGTAAATCATGAAGGGCTACAGTTAGTTAACAATACCATATTCTATAGTGTAAAACCTGTTATTCTGTTCACTTTTTGAGTGAATTAGAACACTATTTAAAATTATTCCTGATTTTGGGCCTTTATCTCCTCATTATGTTTGGCTTTGTCCATGATTCTGAGCAAAGATATTGAGACCTGTGAGTGGAACATGGGAATCTGCATGAAACAAGAGAGAGAATATAAGAGTTGTGTTTTTATCTTTAAATGTGTTTATCTATCTATCTATCTATCTATCTATCTATCTATCTATCTATCTATCTATCTATCTATCTGTCCAAAATTCTTTGAGGTTGTGAACTTAGGAATGCAGTTTTGCCCTGTTATTTCAAAGTGCCCCACTTCTTAGTGACACCTGTTTGAAAGCTCTCTACCAGCAGTTAAGAAGAACTGCCAAGATTCCCCTATTGTGGATCTTAAGTGGCTGTTTAATGCAATTACCAAGTACACAGATGATGTCTTTCTATTCATACGTTGCAGTATTCATAACATGAGCCTTCCTGGATGCCTTTGCTGCAGCTTCAAAGTGCCCTGATTTTCAACCTCCTGCCCCCAAAAGGCCAGATAGATTTTATAAAGTGCCAGTGGATTCCAATTTTTGCTCAAATGTCCTTCTGCAGACCCTGCTACCATTCCACTATTTGTGGACATGGCCTCCAAGCCGCTACCTTCCACTTCCCTATTCCCCTCAGATAAGGGTAGCAAAGTCCTTTAGAGACTAGAAAAAAGGTTTATACATCAACTACTCTGGCTTTCAGAGCCATTAACTACCAGACCCATATGGCCAAATATTCCTTGGCCCTTCTCTCGGACTCTGGTAAACTACTTCCTAAGCTTCCTGACTCTACCACTAAGGCCAAGCGCTCCTCCATCCTTAACTCCTCAGTTCAGCTTACACAGCATTCATTAAGTGTAGCTATGATGCCATGGAGGCATCAGCTAGAGTGGCTGCATCTGGAGGAGGTATATCTTGGCTCGGACTCAAACCTTTGCCTGACGACATTAAGGCAAAAATGATGGATGTCTGCCTGGACAACAAGGTATTATTTGGTACTTTTGCTGCAGAACTCTTTAAATTTCTACAGGAGAAGGGCAAGGAGCTATAAGACCTGAAACATATTTTTGTTTCCCAGGTGCCCAGGTTTCAGTGAAACTACCCTATTATACCATGATCCCCCCAAAACGTGCACGCTGATTGGCCAGCGTGCCCGTTGTAAATCGAGTTATACTAATGGAAAAAGGTCCGGTCGCCCGGACTTTTTTCCATTAGTATAACTCGCTTTTTAAAACACTGTCTCGCTATGTTAAATGGGTTTAACATAGCGAGACAGCTTTAAAATAAGCAACGGAGATCTCCGTTGCTTATTTTAAAGCTGTCTCGCTATATTAAACCCATTTAACATAGCGAGACAGTGTTTTAAAAAAAAGCAACGGAGGTGCCCAGGTTTCAGTGAAACTACCCTATTATACCATGATCCCCCCAAAACGTGCACGCTGATTGGCCAGCGTGCCCGTTGTAAATCGAGTTATACTAATGGAAAAAGGTCCGGTCGCCCGGACTTTTTTCCATTAGTATAACTCGTTTTTTTTAAAACACTGTCTCGCTATGTTAAATGGGTTTAACATAGCGAGACAGCTTTAAAATAAGCAACGGAGATGTCCGTTGCTTATTTTAAAACTGTCTCGCTATGTTAAACTCATTTAACATAGCTAAACTAAAAGAAGCAACGGAGATCTTGCTTTCTCCGTTCCTTTTGCCCACAGCTCTGATGTACTGCGCAGGCGCGCAGTACATCAGAACTGCCGTGGATGCCAGACATCTGCGGAAGGGCAGTAAACAGGCATTATACTATGCCATTATTTAAGAAAAGTAATAGTTTCTTTTCTTAAATAATGTCATGGTATAATAGCAATAACCCACTTCTGGGTGTGGGTAATGCTAAATTTACCCACGGTTGGCTTTGTTTGGTCGTCGTCCTCGGGACCAAACCACGCCAACCGTGGGTAAATTTAGCATTACCCACACCCAGGCGTGGGTTATTGCTATACCAAGATCACCTTTGTAATGAAAGCCTCCAGGCTCCAATCTTCAAAGGTAAGAGGGATACTAGGAAACAATTTACTCCTAAATCTACCTCTTCTACTCCCACACAGAAATAGCCCTTTCAGGCTAGACAAGAAGTCTGTGACTACCCACCTCCCAGATGACTATCTCCTCTGTCCCTTCACCTCTCTCTTTCTCTCTCTCTGCTTGGAAACAGATAACTCAGGACACTTGGGTTCTATCCATCATCTTGCAAGGATACTTTATGGTGTGGAAGACTCCTCCCTCCTTCAGGTATATTCCACAACCTCCAAAAGAACAACTGGAACAATTTCCCCAGGTCATTTCCACCCTCCTTAATCTAGGCAGCATCGAGGTAGTGCCACCCTCCCAAGTAGGAAAAGGATTCTACTCCAGAATGTTCTTGGTACCTAGGAAGGATGGCCCTTGGAGACCCATTCTAGACCTATCCCATCTATTTACCTTTCTGAAGGTTCCCACTTTTCAAATGCTAACCTTACCCACCCTTCTTCCTCTCATCCTTCCTCAGGCCTGTATTGTGTCACTGGACATCAAGGAGGCCTATCTTTATGTTTCCATTCATCTTCGGTTCAGGAAATTTCTTCACTTTTTCTCTTGTTTCCTCACATTTTCAATTCTGTGCCTTGCCCTTTGGATTGTCTACAGCCTGAGGTTCTTCATAAAATGCTTAGCTCCTGTCATAGCCTTCTGCAGGCTACAGGGCATACAGATATTTTCATACCTGGACAACCTTCTTCTCCAGGCCCACACTCCAAACATCTTTCAGGGAAACCTCTCTTTCATGGTGTCACTGTTGGAGGGTCTAGGGTTCACTATCAATTACCAGAAATCTACTCTGGTTCCTTCCCAAGACCACATTTTCATTGAATGCAGGATCCAATGAGACAGGATGCTGGCTTCCTTACCACCAAAAAAGGTCCTGTCTCTCACCACCCACTTCCAGGACCTCTTGTTT
This sequence comes from Protopterus annectens, assembly GCF_019279795.1. NCBI lineage: Eukaryota > Metazoa > Chordata > Ceratodontiformes > Protopteridae > Protopterus > Protopterus annectens. The sequence goes on along the minus strand of NC_056730.1, from coordinate 1,090,458,895 downwards.
CTCCAATCCCTGACTGCCAGTGAATTTCTTTGCCTCCTGAGGTTCATGGCACCCACTATCCCCATGCTTCTTTTAGCCAAGTTATACATGAGGAAATTCCAGTGGTTCTTGAGAACAGTATGAGTACAGCATGGCCATCTTCTGGAATTTATTATTCCACCCCTGTCTTGCCTGAAAAAGGAATTACACTGGTGGATCCAACAGGTTTTAGGGAACCCAGGCTTACCCTTGCAACCACCTCTTCCCACTCAGGCAGCTGTACACGAATGCTTCAGACATGGGATGGGGAACAACCCTAGACTCATGGAGGGTCAGAGATGTCTGGTCTCCCACCCAGAAAAGGGAGCACATCAATATAAAGGAGATGAGAGCCCTGATTTTTGCTCTTCAACTCTTCAAACCTCTACATTCCCCAGGGTTTTAAGATGGTTTATAGACAATACCATGGTACTCTGGTATGTTAACAAACAGGGAGGGACAAAGTCATATTTCCTGTGCAGAATGGCTTTACAGGCCTGGGAGTTAGCTACCCAGGGTCAATTCACCCTCTAGGTGGTTTACATGCCCATGACCCAGAATGTTGTGGCATACACACTGAGCAGGTCCATGACTCAATCCCATGAATGGATGTTACACAGAGATGTGTTTCTGGACATGGTCCATTGATGGGGTATACCTCAGGTAGATCTCTTTGCCTCCCCCATGAACAGACAACTTCCCAAGTTTTGTGCCAGGGTTCCAGATCCCCTGGGATGGAAGGTTAACTCCCCGTCTTTCTCTTGGAAGGGGATGTTTTTGTATAAATTCCACCCTTCCCAGTTCTCCAAATGGTCCTGTTAAAAATCCAGTAGGAGCAACCAGAAATCTTGCTGACCCTTTTTTGGCCAAGACAGCATTGGTTTCCCCTCCTTCTACATTTAGCCGAGGGCAATCACTACAAGTTACCCAACAAAATGAACCTACTCACACAGGACAAGAGAACTTTAGTATACACACAGATGTCAACTCTACAACTGACCTTGTGGGTGACAGGGCTTTGATTCTCTTCAGACATCTTTTCTCTGAGGATGTGCTACAAGTTCTGCAGGAGGCCAGAAAACCCACTTCTAGGAAATCCTATGTTTCCAAATGGAAAAGGTTTTCCATCAGGTGTCTTAAAAAGGATTTACAACCATGGTTAGTGGATGTTCCAGTGGTTCTCTCCTACCTGTGTGAATTACTGAAGAATGGGCTGTCATACTCTTCAGTAACAGCTCACCTTTCTGCTGTCTCTGTATGTCTGCCTATGTCTCCCCCATTAGCTTCCAGGTTGGAAGTCAAACTTTTCTTAAAAGGCATCCTTCTCATCAGACCACCAAGGAAACCAGTTTCCCCTCCTTGGGATCTCAGCTTTGTTTTAGAGGAACGTACCGTGGCCACTTTCGAGCCAGCAAGTTTTGTTTCTCTGCAACACTGCACCTGGAAAACAGTCCTTCTCATGGTCATTATGTCTGCCAGAAGGATTTCTGAATTACAGGCCCTGATGTCTTCTTCTACCCCTTTCACAGTTTTTTCACAGGGATAGGTTATCTTTATACAGTAAATCCTCCTTTATGCCCGAGGTGGTAAATGAGTTATCACACAATCAGTCCACCAATCTTCCCACTTTTTTCCCTTCTCCTCAATTCTCTAGTGAGAGGATCCTGCACACTTTAGATGTGCAGAGGCAACTCAGATATTACTTGGATAAAACCAAACCAATTAGGAAATCTGACCACTTGTTTGTTACCTATCACCGAAGGGCCTTTGGCAAGCCTGTTTCCAAGCAGACTATTTCCACTTGAATTTCAAAAACCATTTCTTTCTGTTATGTGTCTCATGGGAAGAGTCTCCACTCACTTATTAGGGCACATTCCACTAGAGCAGTGTCTTCCTCTGGTGCCTTTTTTAAGGGCTTAGACACCTGTTCTGTCCTGCAAGCAGCTACCTCGTCTTCTGTTCATACCTTCATGAAACACTACAAGTTAGATGGTATTTCCAGGTCCATAGCTGGTTTTGCCAGGGCTATTCTGCATGGGTTTGTGAAGAATGTTTCTGCTCCTCCGCCCAATTCCTTTGCATGAGCTTTGGTATTCTCCCTCATGTTATGAATACTGCAACATATAAATAGAAGGATATAGAGTAGTTGTGTAAAATCTTACCATAACCATAGATGTCCTTCTCTTCTATATGTTGCAGTGTTACTTTACCCCTCTGCCTTTTTCCTGATGCTTACCTGGATACTGGTGGTGTGTTTTCCTCACTTAGGATCAGGCTGGTGCTTTTTTGTAGCATTCATTTCTGAGGTCTGGTATGTGCTGACATCCACTTTATACCCCAAATCATTGTATGACCGATGTATGTTTGCTTCTGTGCATCACACGTATCTCATAGTAGCACTAGACTTTTATATACTGGCCAGACATACGAGTCAGCCAGCGGTGGATTTACCCTTCTCCTGTAGAGGCTTAAAGAGTTTTGCAGCAGAAGTACCAAATAATGCCTTGTTGTCCAGGGGGGCATTCATATATTTGCCTTAATTTCATCAGGCAAAGGTTGGAGCCTGAGCCAAGAATACCTCTTCAGGGATGACCCAGAGGCAACCGCTCTAGCTGATGCCTCCACAGCACTATAGCTACACTTTATGGAATGCCATGTAATCTGAGGTGAGGAGAGCTTGGCCTTAGTGGGAGCGTCAGGAAGCTCAGAAAGTAGTTTACCAGCATCTGAGAGAAAGGCCAAGGAATATTTGGCAATGTGGTAGTTAATGGCTCTGAAAGCCAGAGTAGCTGATGTATAAACCTTTATTCCTATTCTCTACATGACTTTGCTCTCCTTATCTGAGGAGAGAAGGGAAGTGGAAGGTAGCAACTTGGAGGCCTTGTCCACAGATACTGAAATGGTAGCAGGGTCTACAGAGGGACATTTGAGCAAAAATCTGGAATCCTCCTTCTCTTTATAAAATCTATCTGGCCTTTTGGGGGCAGGCGGTTGAGAATTACAGCACTTTGAAGCTGCAGCAAAGGCATCCAGAAAGGCTCATGTTACGACTACTTCAACATATAGAAGAGAATGACATCTATGATTATGGTAAGATTTTGCACAACTATTATCTTGAGAAGCTTTCTAAAAGGTCAGAGTTTCTTTATGTCACACTAAGAGTGACAGATCAGGTCAGAGCTAAGTGTGAGTTCAAAGGAATCCTAGACAAAAAAGAATGAAATTTCTGAGGGTGATTAAGAGTCCTTTTCTTGATCATTGACCTGCTATCCTCGTTAAATGTGTTAATCAATATGGTGTACCTGTTCTAACACTGTGTACATGTGAGTGGAGGTGCAAACAAGAATATGGTATATCATTTTTTTCACCTTTATGCTGACATTGTTCAAATAACTAATTAAGTGCTGATGGCAGGAATATGTGTTGTGTAAGTGTGATTTCTGCAGAGTGATATGCAGTACTGACACATCTTGCTTCCCCCCACCCACTCATAGAATCATAGATAAGTACTAGGCTGGCTGTCTTTTTGGGTAATTTTAAGTCTAGCTAATTTCCTTTGTATAGGTGAGAATCAAACCCTGTACCTAATGTCTATGAGGTAAAAACCTTAACTATTATGCCAATCCCCAACCGAAAAATACATTGAAATTTCTTGACTGGGAATAGAACCCAGGCCATAGTGGTGAGAATGCCAAATCATAATCTCTAGACCACCAGGGATCTCCTTGTTATGCCCCTGGAAATAGTGTAATGAATCATATTAATGGGTCTACTTATAATAATCAAAAGACCAATTACCCAATACTGAATTTACGAAGACAACAATACTGAACTGTTAAATAATTTACCGAACCATCATACTACAGAATATTTTAACAAGGAATGTATGCACTTGGCCAACATAGGGAAATTTGCCTTTTTCCTCATTGTAGTGTGATCCCAGAGTTGGTATATTTAGTTAGGGGGATGTAGAGGGCATAGCCACCCAGCTGGGTGGGTTTGACATACTGCGGTGTGTTTCTTCATGCAGTGTTAGCCAAGTGCATGCTTTCCCCGTTAAAAAATTCAGTAGTGTGATCATTCAGTAAATTAATGGTTCGGTGTTGTTGCCTTGGAAAATTCAGTTTCAGGTAAGTGGTCTTTTGATTATTAGAAGTAGACCCCATATTAACATGAAATACTAGACTTTCTAGTGGATGGCTTCTAGAGCAGACATTTCCTTTTTTTATGGTCTTCTGTCCTTCTCTTTCTCATTCAAAGATGGAAGAAATGGTTATGACACTGGTGATATATTGCCTGATTTTTTAAAGAAGTGCAAGTGGTCTTTCTATTTATTTTTATATAGTTTTTCCATTGGTTCTGTCCACTCCAGTCATCAAGCTTCTTCATTCATCTGATCAATGCATTCTGTATTGGCTGACTATAACCACATTGCAAATGAGCTAAGAGTTGGGCTAAGGCAAGCATCACCCTTGAGAAATTCACATTTTTTTCTTATCTTGTCCTACCTGCAGCTCTGCTGTCATAACTGACATGTAATGGCATCAGTGAAGGCAAGCCACAGTCTTCCAATGTGTCTTTTCTTAGTTTTTCTTTGGGTTTGGTGCCTACAGTCTCCACTATGGGTTGTAGCACTGATACCTGGAGTGATTTCAGTGCTTTTGATGCATAGTAATTAGTCATGGATTGGCTAGAGATCTATTACTGTGTGACAGGACTGGTATGGAGATGGCATGTTAATGAGAAGCAAGCTGTCTAATGTCTGAGTTCGGGTAGGAAACATGCTTCTTTAAAAAATTAGGGTTATATGTTTTTAGCCACCCAGCAGTGTGAGCATGTGAATCTTGGCTGCAGGGTGATGGTCACTGCTAATGTGACACCCCAGAGAGGGATGATGCCTATGTCAATTTTAGTAGCACATTAATTGCACTAACAGAGACCAGTTGGCGTAATAGTTAAGTCTTCACCTCCCATGCACAAGATACAAGGCTTGATCTGACCTCCAGCCAATGCCTGTTTGGAGTTTGCATGTTCTCACTGTCTCTCTTTGGAGTTCCTCTCACTTCCAAAAAAACATGCTTCCATGTCAAATTCACCAAAAAAAATGGAGCTATGGGCAGCAGCACATACTCTACATGGTGCCCTTTAGGGGGAAGAGTTGTATAAACCAATCACTTGGGGCATCTACTGTAATGTGCAGTATCCTCATGATAGGAAAACATGGATCACAACCATGGCAGGGCTAGACACTCGATGCTGTAAAATATGAGTATGGCTCCAGCTGATTTGGTTGTGTTGACTAATGTCTGAATAAACTGCTCACTGAATGTTCCCCGGTCAAAGGATCCAACCACACTATAAATCCAAATGCAAATACTGAAAAAATTGCTTATAAAAAGTTTATTTTAAGCCGTTTAACACATACGATTTTCGTCAGAGCATACTCCAACTTCTTCAGAAACCAAACAGAATAAACAGTGCCCCTCCCTTATTCATCCATTTATGATCTCATGAGTTGATATCACATGATGAACGGACAATATTTAAAAACATAAATGTATGTATATTTCCTTAAACTGTTAATAAATTCATTATTACATTGAAATTGATACATTGTATTCATGAATAATAACTCTGTTACAAATATAAGCAAAAACTTTGTTGCAAATGTAAACAAAAAATTACAAAACCTCCTGTTCACGTAAAATACCATACCCCTCGTTACTTAAAAGTACTCCATGATAAAATTTTTTCAGTATTTGCGTTTGGACTTATAGCATGATTGGATCCTTTGACCGGGGAACGTTCAGTGAGCAGTTTATTCAGTTTTGTGTTGACTAATGTCGCCAAATGGGCATGGGTATTTGCAGGTGATAAGTCGATTGAGGACCCGGCCTACTCTGACCTACACTAGGGACCCATGCTAATGGTGGGAGAGGTTTATGTGCCCTTACTGGCCAGTGTGCACCTGCCATAATGCCCAGCAGCCCCGAGTCAATAAGGTACAGGCTGGACAGTGTCCAGTTGCCAGTTTGGGTTACCTGGGATAGCTCTGTTGAGTGAAACCTGGATGTAAAATCATTCAACTTGCTAAATATGAACTAAGAATTGCTAAGCTTAATGCAGGCTCAATATAGACTCACTGACAGGTTGCAGCTTGAAAGTGGATGACATAATTGTAAAGAGGATCCTGGACATCCTATGTGTCCAGGAGACAAGATGGAGGGCATTGCAGCAAAGCCACTTGGCTTGGGTTCCAGAGTCTACTACTCAGGAGAAGGAGAAGTTAGAAATCATTTGGGAATTGTGATGAGGGAGAACAGTGAGGGATATCATGGCAATCAGACTCCAGCCTAATGATAGGGTAGTATTCATAAATTCAGCCTATGCTCCATAGCAGGGTTGTAATAGAAAAAGAGTGCATTCAGACAGCAGTTGCAAGACCAACTAGATAAAATAGGACAACATGAATTGCTGTTAATAATGGGTGACTTGAATGCACACATCGGGACAAACAAAAGAGGATACGAGGACTGCTGGGTCCACATAGGTGGGGCAACAGGAATAAAGAAGAAGAGGCCAATCTAAACTTATGTCTGGCAAATAGCTTGATAGTAGCCAATATATGGTTCAGGAAGAGAGATAGTCACAAGATCACATACAAGAGTGGTAAACATGCAACTTATGTAGACTGCCTCCAAGTAAAAAGAGGGCATTGGGGTAGAATCAGTGACTGCAAAGTCATCCCCAGTGAAACAGTCAGCCACAGCATAAACCACTAGTTGCCACAATTAGTTGACTGGATAGGAACCACAACATAGGAATTACTCAGGGGTCTAGCACCTTAAGAAGAAGAGGAAAGAAGTGGAGTGGAAGAAAAATGGCAGGGCTTCAAAACAGCATGTGTGAGGACTACAGAAGATATATATGGCCTAACCAGGTATGGAAGTAAGGTACATAAGGAAAACTGGTGGTAGAATGCAGAAGTCCAGGAAGTCATCAAATGAAAGAAGGAGTGCAGGAAAAAGTACGGGATAGAAAAGAGGGATCAGGTAGGAAGAATACTTTTTGGCTAACAAAGAAGCGAAGAAAGGAGTTGCAATAGCAAAGAACAAGGCATCAAAGGCACTCTACCAGCTTCTAGAAACTAAGTCAGTAGGTGGCACAAAGAAGCTATATCAGGTTGCAAAGACAGAAAGATAAAGTCAGACACCCTTTATAAGGAGTGCGAGCATCAGTGTGCTCACCTGTCAAAAGGACATCAAAGGCAGATGGAAGGAGTAATTCCAACAGCTTCTAAATGAAGAAAACCCAGAGAACCTGTATTGTGCCAGACACAGTATACGATGAGAGAAGAGGAGAAGCCTACCATAGAAGAAGTAAGAACAGCATTAAAGAAAATTAAGTCAGGAAAAGCAGCAGGCCGAGATGAGGTCACAGCATGAGAAGGATGGTGGGTGAGATAGGAGAGAAATGGCTCCAGAAGAAATCATAGTGTGGAGAGAAAGACATATCCTTGATGACTGGAGAATGAGCATATATGCCAGTGTCCGGAATGAAAGGGACATTCACAACTATGGGCAGTGCAGAAGTATCAAACTCCTGTCACATTGCATAAAAGTTCTGGCGAGTGTGATTAATAAATGAATAGACATAGTATACAGCAAGATGGGAGATGAACAGTTTGGATTCAGATCAGGATGCAGCACAACTGACCTGATGTTTACAGTGAGATAGATAGTTGAGAAGAAGTTAGAAATGAGGAAGGAGTCCAACTGGGCATTCCTAGACTTGGAGAAAGTGTATGACAAGGTCCCAAAAAAGCTGATTTGGGTAGTCCTTGTGGTGGTTCAAAGTCCCAGAAACACTGGTAGAATTACTGCAAGCTATGTACAAAGACCGAGTGACTCAAGAGAAAACTGTTCAGTCTCACAAAGGGGTTCCCAGTGGGAGTAGGTGTGCACAATGGTTCAGCTCTGACCCCACAGCTATTCATACGGGTAATGGACTACAGTAGCGAACAGGTGGAGGGGAAGTATTAACAAAGTTGCTGAATGCAGATGATGTGGAATTACAGGCAGATTCTAAGCAAGAACTTCAGCAAAGGATAGGGGAATTAAATGCAAAACTAAAGGTACAGGGGATGAAAGTGAGTAAAGATGAGATAGTTGTAACGGCAACAAATGGAGGAGTTCAGAAGAAAATGAAAATTGTGATAGAAGAGAAAACAGTGGAATAGGTTAACAGCTTCAAGCATCTGGGAGGGGTGGTGGAGGAGAAGGGAAGTCTGACTGAGGAAGTCAAAGCTAGAATCAGAGGGGTTGCAGCCAGATGGCACAGAGTGTCATGGGCAGTGCATGACAGACGAATGCCAAAGAAGATGAAAAGTAAGTTGTACATAACAGTAGTGCGACCAGTACTACTGTATGGTACATAAACCTAGGCAGTAAAGGCAGAGCAGTTGAGGAAGCTAGAGGTGAATGTGGTGAAGTGCCTGAGATGGGTAGTAGGATGTACACTGTGGGACAGACAAAGAAATGACGACATAAGAGCAGAAGCCAAAGTGGCTCTGATTGCAGAAAAGGTAAAAGAAAACAGATAATGGTGGTGTGGGAACGTGCAAAAAAGCAGAAAACAATCTGATGAAGAAGATGTGGAACGGATAGGAAGAAGACAAAAGGAAATTAGGGCTTCCAGCAACGTGGATGGACTGTGTGAGAGAAGACCTTTGACAGTCAGGCATGAGTGTTGAAGAAGGCAGGAGAATGGCACTGAATAGAAAGAGAGAGAGATGGCAACAGTTGACACGACACTCCAACCCCGTGCAGAAAATGGGAAAGAGGGGAATTGATGATAATGCATTAACAGGATATTCAACCTTGACATCAATCTGGCAGTTGGCTTGGAGGGTTAATGAAGTGTTTCTTGTGGTACAGTGGTGCAAGGTTTGATTCCATCAGCTTCAATTGCCTAACTGTATGAATCTGGGCAAGTCATTTAACCAAACCCCGCTCCCATGCTGAGTCTGTAAAAGGTGCATGGAGATCACTGCTCTTTTCTGGAAAACCAATACAAATAAATACATATGATCACTGTAAAGAATACTTCTAACTGATAACATTCCTGTTTGTACAGTTTTAATAGCTTTTAATATTCACAAATAATTTACATTTATCTATCTTATATTTTTTAATTTTATTTTTCAGAAAATGCTCTGGAATGTAAGATGTGTGTAGACTGCTAAAGGTGTGATATGTAATTAGGTAATTATGTTCATAGATTAGTACTAGGATAACTGCCCTTGCAAGCCATTTTAAGCCTAGCCAATTATCCCTTGTGAGACTAAAAACCCTGCACCTTGCGTTTGTAAGGCAAACACCTTAACCATTAGGCCACCCTCACAACCCTTGTGATATTCCACATCACATAGATGTTAATGAGTTGTATATTGCTTAATGTCTCTTCATGTATATTAATCATAGGCTCATAGGTTAATACTAGGCTAACTGCCTTTGTGGGCCATTTTAAGCCTAGCCAGTTACCCCATGTGAGAATCAAACCTTGCATCTTTGGTTTATAAGGCAAATACCTTAACCATTATGCCAGCCACCCATGAAGCCTACTGAATGTTTGATTAAAATGTTTGTAATATGTTGGAGCTTTTCTCCCTGGGCGTCTGCTGAAAAGGGTTATTTGACTAAACCCAGTCAGACAAACCTGGATAACAAAAGCAAAATAAATAAAATGAAATAACATTTTAGAAATATAGTGAGTGTTGTTTGCAAGTTTTATTAAAAAGCATAAACAAATTTGAATAGTTCTGCAAATATGCCAATATTGCAAGATATCATCAGAAAGCCGACAATTAGATGGCAAACTTTGCCACTGATAAGAAGAGGGTAGAAATCAGGAAAAGGGCAACTAATGACCATGTAAAAGTATGACTGAAATTGGGAAGGGCAGTTGCAGCAAGGAAGTTGGATGTGGGACAGGTGGAAATGGCAAGGGATGAGGAAGGAGGCTGCAGAGGTGGGGGGCAGTGAATCTGTGTGAGCAGCATGCTCCCACTAGGAGATGGTAAGATGAGATTAAATCAGCATGCAGAAAGGGGATTGTGAATATGGCATGAGTTCTGAGGAAATCAAGGGGTGATGAACTGATAAGAATGGGGAAAATAGCAGGCTTGCTAAAGGCAATACACAAAGTAGATGGGGGAGATCAGGGTGATTCAATGTGTAAGATGTGTGAAAACATTGAGTATGAGTAGACTGTGGAGGTTGAAAATGAGTAAAGGTGTGTGTGTGTGTGTGTGTGTGTGTGTGTGTGTGTGTGTGTGTGTGTGTGTGTGTGAGAGAGAGAGAGAGACTGAGTTACTAGAGGTTGAAAGAAGTAGGGAAGACACAGGATGGGAAGGGCTGATACTGCCAGGTAGGGGGATTTTGGAAGAAAATTGGGCATAGGAAATAGAGAATGAGAATTGCTATATGAAAATAAGGAAGCTGGTGAGCCAAGATGGGTTTTCAGTGGATGTGTATAGGATGGTAGGGGACAGTGTGTCCTCTGTCCTGTGTAAAATGCTTCAAACTGCAGTGAAGGAAGAAATACTGACAATTTCCTTGCAGTAGACAACAGTAATTATGCTGCATAAACGTAAAGGGGATCCAGTGGTTCCTACAAAATTTCATGATTAATGACGACAGATATTGGAGATGGCAGGAAAGGTTTAGTACTGCTAGCACTTCATTTGATAAGTGGGGATTATTATTATTTACTACTAGTTAAGGGGCTAGTCTCTTGATCCTTCCAACCATGACATGAGCTTGAAGAGCAGCAAAGTCTTTAACAGAAGGGGAGAAGAGGAGTATAAAAGTATGGGGGGGGGGTACTGCTCGATATAAAGGAGCTATCTGATATGGTATGGTGGAATTTTATGCTTAAGGTTTTGGAGGGTATACGTTCAGAATGGCAATTTAGCCAAGGGATTTGGGCCATGAATAAGCAAATGGAGGTTAGCATAAGAGTTAATAGGTTGGCATCAAAAAAGGTGGGGGTGGGTAGGGGATGAGGCAGAGTGATGAAAGTTGTGGCTAGGTGAGAAAGGGCAAGACTGGGGGAGAAGGAAGACAGGAGCAAAGTGCTTTTGGTATTTTGAAGATTTGCAAATATTTGTATGGCATTACTTGAGGATGGAGAACTACATGTACTATGTACCTAAACTCTGGAAGGCGTCCTACTTCATTCCTGTACACAAAGGTGGTGACTCAACAGACTTTTTGAACTGCAGTCCAATAGCCATTCTCTCACCATTGTCCAAAATCCTCGAAAAATACATCCACTCCCAGCTAATGGACTATCTTTTCTGTAAAAATCTGTTTACTAACTCCCAGAATGAGTTAAGGCCTAAACACAGTACTACTACAACTCTATTAAGCTTCACTAATGCTATTAAAGATCTTAAAAACAATGGGCAACAAGTTGGCTCCATTTTCTGAGATATGCCCAAGGCATTCAACACTATATCTCATCAGAAACACCTCAATATGTTTGCATCATTAAACTTACCTCACTCCACTTTCTCTTGGTTCTGTAACTATCTTACAGACCGACAACAAGCTGTGAAATGGCAAAATGGCCTGTCATCACATCTACCCATCTCACTCGGAGTCCCACAAGGATTTATCGTAGGTCCACTTCTTTTTACAATATTCACCAACAAGCTATACACAGCAACCAACCAGGCTACCACAATCCAATATGTAGATGATTCAACCCTAATCTGTGCTGCTCCCTCCCTGTCACAAATTCAAAAAATAACCCAAAAATCTTTATCATAGAATCCCACCTCTCTGAACAGCAATTCATTCTAAATCTCAACAAAACCACATTAATCCTTTTCTGCTAACAAAAAGCCCATTAAACAAACTATACGCTTCACAATCTACTCAGCCAACAGCACCAAAATTGAACCTGTTCCATACACCAAACTACTAGGAGTCATTGTAGATAGTAGCCTGAGATTTGAAAAACATGTTGCAGTAGTCATTAAGAAGTCCTATATCAAACTTAACTCACTCTATCGAGCCAAACAATTTCTAACCAGCTCCATCAGGCAAGCCATTGCTAGAACACATTTTCTCTCTACTTTACTATATGCCTCTCCAATCTTTACTAACCTCAAAAAAACAGACCTTGCCAGACTGGAGGCATGCTGCAACAAAATTGCGAAATTTGCCACTAATTCCTGATACAGAACTCACCATTGTATGACACTCCAACAACTAAATTGTCTCGAACTTCCTAGCCTCCTCTCTGTCCACCAAATCACCACTGCATATTCCATCATTATCAAATCTGAGAACTGCCCAGCACTCTGTAATCTTATCCAACCATACTCTAACCTCAGAACTCTAAGATCCACCGATAAATCCCTGTTAAAGGTCACAACATTGACTAACAGCTATGGAGATTCCCTATATTCTTTCCAAATTTCCAAAATCTGGAACTCCATCCCCCAGAATATCCTTAACACCATAAACACTGCCAAATTCAAACAACGTCTCAATACCCACTTTACTAATAACTGGTACTGCTCATGTTTTTCCCCCGGCTAATCTCAAGCAATTGCTCTCGGCTCACAGCTCCTATCCTTCCTCAGCTGTGTTCTCTGGATAAACAATGCTGTAACTAAAAATTCCTGATACACAAACGTTTGTACATTTGTATGTTGCAATTTAATACAATAATATATTAAGCAATATGGGGCCACGGTGGTGCAGCGGTTAGCGTTATCGCCTCACAGCAAGAGGTTCTCCAGTTTGATTCTCGGCTGGAGCACCTTCTGTGCGGAGTCTGCATGTCCTCCCCGTGGTCGAATGAATTCAAAGACATGCAGGTAGGTGCATGCGTGTGTGGGTGTGCCTTCCCTGAAGGTTGGGTGCCAGGCTGGCAACTCAACACCATAAAAATTCACTGCCAATCATTAGCGGATTGGAGTTCCGCTGTGCCGACCCCTAACCGGGGAAAGCCGAAAGACAGTTTTAATATATTAAGCAATAAATCAACAATGTTTATTATGCACCTGTGGATAATTATTTTTGTTTCTCATTTTTTTTCTTTTGTGTTCTTGTAAACTAATGCTTATATCGTTTAACCTGTATTTGCAATGTACTGTTATTTCACTGTGGAGCTTTTCTCCTTGGGCCTCCACTGAAAATGGCTACCCAGCCCAGTTGGACTATCCCAGTAAACAAATGTAAAATACAATAAAATAAATACAGCTGCCTAGAGTGTTGCAAGAGTTTATATATTTTACAAGCATCAGGCTTACAATGCCATCTAGCAAAGTCTGTTGTGATGCTAACGTGTAGGTGAGGTCAAGTGTATTAGGATGGGTGCTGATGAAAATGGCTTCCACATATAAATACTCTTGAGTTAAAGGTCTTTCCTGACATTAAACAAATTAGAGAAAGGAATCTAGAAGAAACAACTGAGCTCATCCTGGGTTGCTGAGTAGGTAGAGTAAGGAGGTAAGGTTGTTAGGAGGCTGAATGACTGTCCTTTGGATGGTGATAAGACAACATATATTACATAGTAATAGGAATATTAAACTGAATTCACAGGAAAGGGCAATGAAGGAGTGGCAGATGCTGTGTGACCGGTTAATGTCAGATCAGATAGGAGGCAGAAAGGGCAGGAATGTCAGATTTTCATTGGTATGCTATAGTGGCAGTGAGGATGATTGGAAATGCATACAGTAATATGAGGATCGGTCTGCTAGAGTAGAAATGTGAATCTATGTAAGGAAATAGTGGTTGAGTGGATAGTTTGAGATCAGGATAAGGCTAAGCAGTTATATGGGGATATGGATTTTAATGAGGGGATGCACAGTTGGCTGAATGGAAAGTAGAGGGGTATGAAGTATAGATAAAGTGAGATAGAGTCTAAAGAAATGAAGGGTAAGGAATGGGGAGAGGGGAGTATCTCTTTTATGACCTGAGGAAGGTTGAGATTAAGTGCTTTGAAGTATTAAGGTAATGGCATGATTTTAGGAAAGCAGTGTGGCTAGATTACAAGTGTATAAGATGGAGGACTGAAATGAACAGGTGGGGAATAAGAAGCCAGGATAAAACAGAGAATATGGCTGGTGAATGACATGAGCGAAGAAAAAGGGGAGATTGGGCTTATACAAGGTCATAGGGATAAAAGAAGCTATAGTAAGGTTTGCAAAAACTTAAGAAGAGCTGAAGAAGCAAAAATGAGGACTGGGAATGGGACAATGTTTGGGACACATTAGTGGAGATGAGTAGAACATAAAGGGCAGTGTTAATAGCATTTAACTAGCATATATAGTTGCTGACCAAGATGATATTAGATACTAGTCAGTTTGTAGGCCACTGAAAGATAGGTGGGAGTTGAGGAAGTGTGAGGGAGGACTGCAGGTCATGATCAATAAAGATTTAGTGTGGTATATTGTGAGGAAGGCAATAGAGGGCTGTGATAGAGGAGGACTATAGGAAATGTGTGGGTATTTGAAATGAAGGTGGTGATGTATCAAGGTGAAAACCATGGTGGTAGGTGGTGGATAGTTCAAAGTTTTTTCATTTGATAGTTTCATAAGTAGGGATGGTATTTGGATTGTAATCAATAATATAATTTTTCAGAAAAATGATAAAAGTAAGAAATGCAGCTGTTTGTGCTATGGGCTGAGCAGGGTATCATTACTTAGATATAACATTTTTTGGAAATATTTTTTGCAGTAGACATATTATTTTTCTATATTCAGATGAAACATAAAATTAGGATTAATATACAGTTTAGAAATTAGTGTACCTTTTTTGTCTTTTATTCCTTATGCCTGACAACTATCATGGCTCCTGCAATTAACTAGATTCATCTTACCATTTTGGGATTATCACTGGCAAATGGAAACCATTATCTAGGCATGTATTGTATTTTTGTGTTGTATGGCCCTAATCTCTCCCCTTGGTTGCTGTTTACATGTGTGTATATGCAAGGATATGCAGTATCTTACCCTGAGGGTGAGCACCTTCTCACACATGCCTCATGAAGGCTACCACGTATGTGGCTTGGTAGGGACCAAATGCACGGCCCGACTATTGCTCTTTACAAGATGCATTTCTTCTCATAGGTGCCTGCAGTGTAGCAAATCAGACCACCTCCCTATCTTTAGGATGAATGAGATGGAATTGGTCATTTGTTGTACCCTCCCATACCTAACTGACTCCTCTGGTATCAAAAATCCAAGAGTGAAGCAAACTAATCATTTATTTAAATCAACATGAGTTTTCATGGTACATGATTTCTTGAGTGATCTAAAAACACTCTCCCGAAAACATCTGGCTTATAGTGAGGACTTTATTCCTCTACACAATGGAGTGAACTTGAAATTAGTGCCGCTATAAAGTTAAGTTTTCTTCTGAATAGGTTTATAGGTTCCATAGGTTCATAGGTTTATACTAGGCCATCTGCCCTAAGGCATTTATAAGCCTAACCCAAAGTTTTGTGGCTTACGCCACCCCTTATATGAAAAAATACTGTGCCCATTAGTTTGTTGTGCCTCTGTCCAGCAGTGACACAGAGATGATTCCCGGGGTAAACCTACGATCTCCCATCCACAGGTCAAGATTTCTCTTGAACAGAGCCAGCGAGGTGCTCTGCCTCACATGGACCGGGATTTTATTCCACAGCATAGGGAGTCTCTGAGTGATAAATCTATCCCTCCAGCACGTCCTATTTATATCTGTGCTAAGGTTTAAGTTGCTTGCTCTAGTGGTATTGGTGGATTTGGATTTTTTGAGGTGGAGCATGTCCATTAATTCCGGGTTGGGCATGGCCTTGTATGTCAGGCACATGTCACCTCTGAGCAGATGGTATGCGACTGAATAGAGCTGGAGTTTCTTCAATCTGGCAGCATATGACAGATTTTGGAGTCCCTTTATCCTTTTGGTGAGGAACTTTTGGGGTCTCTCCAATTGCTGCAGATGTCGGGTGAGATACATCCCGAATGGGGCATTGTACTCGATCATTGGTCTGATAAGTGAAGAGTACAGGGGAACAATGACCTCACTAGATCTGGATGTGAATCCCTTCATGATCAGGTGGGCAATGTAGAAGGTCTTTCTAACCACTTTAGCAATGTGAGTGTCAAAAGAAAGGCCACTGTCAACCTGGGTCCCCAGGTCCCTGATAACCTCTTCTGTGCTTAGTGGATTGCCGCCTATATGGTAGCTTGGGGTTACCTTGTTTTTCCCGAAGGGTATGACTATACATTTTTTGGCATTTAACTTCAGGCCATGGCTCTGGCACCAGCTATCTGTTTCCGTGAGTCCCTTCTGAAGGATATCCATGTCCGATGCACTTTCCACTATGGCGCCCAGTTTGCAGTCGTCTGCAAACATTGTCAGCCAAAGTCCTCCCATGTTGGCCTGTACTTCTGAGAAGTAGATGCCGAACAATAGGGGGCCAAGGACCGAGCCCTGTGGGACACCACTTGTGACTGGCTTGGAGTCTGACATAGCGCCAGCAACTCTAACCCTGTGGGTTCTGTCCTTAAGCCAGTTTGCAACCCATCTTGTGACATATGGGTTTACATTTAAGCTGGTAAGTTTTTCTACAATACCCGAGTGGGGTATTGTGTCGAAGACCTTTGCAAGGTCAAGGTAGGCTGTATGGACTGCCTTCCCTCATCAATGGCCTTGGTGACTGTTTTGAAGAAGTCGACCAAGTTCAAAAGGCATGATCTGCCCTTGACGAAGCCAAACTAGGTCGGGTCCAATGTCTGCAAGTCCCCTATATCTTTGTTTATGAGCTCCATTATGATCCTCTCCATAGCTTTGCAGACTAGACTTGTTAAGCTTATGGGCGGTAATTACCAGGGTCCATAGAGGCACCACCTTTGTGGAGTGGGACCACAGTTGCCGTACGCCACTCCTTGGGCACGTATCCTGTGGTAAGGCTGAGATTAAACAGCTGCCTTATGTGCGGGTTTAATTCCTCATTTAGCTCATGTAGCACACAGCTGGGGACACCATCCGGTCCCATTGATGCTGTGTTTTAGCTTTAGAGAGAGCAGCTTTCACCTGCGCATTTGAGATGTCTGGGAGGCTACACTCCGCTGGGATAGTTATCTCTCCTTTAGGGAGAGGGTGAAGTTTGCACTGAACCTGTCTGCCAGTATGTTGGCAATGTCTGTGGGTTCAGTGATTTTTGTATCATTTTGGACTAATTCTGAGCATATCTGGGAGTTTCCACCCAGGTTCCTAACATAGCTGAAAAAGGCCTTATGATTGTCCTTTGAATCCATGGCAATTTTTCTCTCAAAATTGGCCTTAGTTGATTTTATGAGTGCTCGTATTTTTTACTAATAATGATCAGGGTGACTTCCCTTTTATGGATTTTGTTCTATCATGTAATAGCTTTCTCCTCTTATTGTAAAGTTTGTTAATGGCTGGGGTCCACCAGACTGGATGTTTGTCCTTTGTGGAAAGAGTCTTGGTTTTATTTGGGATTGCCTGATCCATGCAGTCCTGGAGGTGTTCATAGAAGGCATTTGTAAGGGCTTCCGCAGCTTGGGTTGTGGTTTCCACTGGCTAAGGGGCCTTGAAGGATACCACACCAGTCTTGAGTAGTGTGAAGTTTGCTTTAGAGAAGTTCTTCACTGTGGTCTTTTTTGTTTGGGGTGGGGCGGGATGTGGATTTCCAGTGAGATTAGTTTATGATCAGATCTCACCAATGAGGGATATACTTCCGGTGTGGAGCATTTTGCCCCCATGTTTGTGATAATGAGATCTAGTATATTTTCTCCTCTCGTGGGAACAGTGACTAGCTGTTCCATGGCATTTGAATTTATGAACTCCAGGAACCGTTGGGCTAGAAAGTTAGGGCTTGAGTAATGTTCCCAGTCTATATTCGGGTAGTTGAAGTCACCCAATATGATGGTGTTTGGAGATGCATTTATACCCTCCAGTGTTTTCAGGAAGGCTGTGTGGGGTTCCTGAGTTTGAGAGGGTGGCCTGTAGCATGCTACAATTTGTAGAGCAGTTTTGCCTATGGTTAGTTGCACCTGGATGGTTTCCGAAGCTTCGTGCGTTGCCACCAACCTGGAGGTGTGGGTATCCTTTATGAATATGGATACACCTCCTTTTGTGGTGTGGTCCGGGTTTTGGGGCCGGAACGCATGATATGAGGTAAAACCTAATAGTGCCGGGGTGCTCTCAGGAGCCTTGAACCAGGTTTCAGTTACAGCACAGACATCGATGTTCTCCATACTGAGAAGGGCCTCGAGTGCATGCATTTTGAGATTTAGACTTCTGGCATTGAGCAGCATTCTCCTCAGTTTCTTCCCATTTTTGTTTTCTATGGTGGTAGGTTTAGAATTTGAGCCTTGCCTAAAAAAGGCACTGTGGGGGTGGCAAGAGCCTTAGCCAATATCCGGAATCCCAGGGGTGACAGGTGCAAGCCATCACTTGCGAAGCAGCATGGCTTGTCAAGCATGTCATCCCAGGCAGACAGACACTGGATCCCCTTTGAATGACACCAGACATTAAGCCAATTGTTAAAGCTGATCATCTTGTCTCTATATTGTGACATCATTCTTGGTGAAGGAAGGATACTGCTCAGGGTCAGGGTCATACCTGCCTGGGCTACATAATCAGAGAGCTCCTCTATGTCTCTTTTCATGTAGTCCAGGGAGGTTCGTCTCAGGTCGTTCACACCAGCATGGACAATGACTGTGTCATATTTGTACTTGCCGTGGAGTGACCCGAGTGCTTGTGTTATGTGGCGGATTCTAGCACCCGATAGGCAGCTTACTGTGACCCTCTCCTTCTTCAGCCTGGTGAGTGGGACGTCAGTGTGTCTGACTATGGAGTCACCCATGACAAGTATGTTTGGTGTTGTATTTGGCCTTAAGGGCTGTGACTGCTTTGCACACTGATTTTGTGGTTTATGTGTTGCTTGTGGGGTGTCTTGAGGTAGCAGTTGTTTGGGTGTCTGCTTTGGAGGCCTCTGCTGTTTAGGTAAATTTTTACTCAGAGCCTCTGAGTATGTCTTTGTGTGTTTATGTGTTTGATTCAGTGGTGTGGGAGCATTATGTGAGGCTGGTTTTGTGGTGTGTGTAGTTGCCTTCTCCTCCTGTCTGGTCTTGCCAGTCTTGAGTTGAGAGAGCTCAGCCTCCAGTTTGGCTAAATAGCTGCATCTCTCGCAAGTATTTGTGTTATGTGGGAGGAGGAGAGGGTTGTCTGTGTACATGAGCCAATTGTAACATTGCCTCAATATTCCCAGATTCACCAACTGGGCAGGAGAGGACGCCAGCATCTAGCCCTTCGACATGCTAGAAAAATTAAGAAGTTAGGTATGAAACTGAATAAGAGAGGACTTAGTAAGGAAGTGGGTACTC